>NC_080379.1:129521894-129676593 GCF_014773155.1 Arachis stenosperma
CCTCCTATAGAATCCTGCATGCCCCAGAAAGCTTCTGATTGCCTTAACATTGGCTGGTGGTGGTAATTTTTCAATTACCTCTACCTTAGCTTGATCCACCTTTATTCCCTTGTTTGAGATTTTGTGCCCAAGGACAATTCCTTCAGTCACCTAAAGTGACATTTCTCCCAGTTTAAAACTAGGTTGGTCTCTTGGCATCTCTTTAGAACAAGTGCTAGATGGTCAAGACAGGAGCTGAATGAGTCTCCAAATACTGAAAAAGTCATCCATGAAGACTTCTAGAAATTTTTCCACCATGTCAGAGAAAATTGAGAGCATGCACCTTTGAAAGGTTGCAGGTGCATTGCACAAGCCAAATGGCATCCTTCTGTATGCAAATGCTCCGGATGGACATGTGAATGCCATTTTCTCTTAATCTTTTGGATCTACTGCAATTTGATTATAACCTGAATATCCATCCAGGAAGCAGTAGTAGTATTCATGACCTGCTAGTCTTTCCAGCATCTGGTCTATGAATGGTAAAAGAAAATGATCCTTTCTGGTAGCTGTATTGAGCCTTCTATAATCAATACACATACGCCACCCAGTAACTGTTCTTGTAGGAACCAGTTTATTTTTCTCATTATGAACCACTGTCATGCCACCTTTTTTAGGGACGACTGGTAGCGCGAAATTGTGATCACTACACAACTTTGCACAACTAACCAGCAAGTGCACTGGGTCGTCCAAGTAATACCTTACGTGAGTAAGGGTCGATCCCACGGAGATTGTTGGTATGAAGCAAAGCTATGGTCACCTTGTAAATCTTAGTCAGGTAGACTCAAATGGGTGTAGATGATGAATAAAACATAAAGATAAAGATAGAGATATTTATGTATATCATTGGTGAGAGCTTCAGATAAGCGTATGAAGATGCCTTCCCTTCCGTCTCTCTGCTTTCCTACTGTCTTCATCCAATCCTTCTTACTCCTTTCCATGGCAAGCTTATGCAAGGGTTTCACCGTTGTCAGTGGCTACCTCCCATTCTCTCAGTGGAAATGTTCAACGCACCCTGTCACGGCACGGCTATCCATCTGTCGGGTTCTCGGTCAGGCCGGAATAGAATCCAGTGATTCTTTTGCGTCTATCACTAACGCCCCGCCTGCTAGGAGTTTGAAGCACGTCACAGTCATTCAATCATTGAATCCTACTCAGAATACCACAGACAAGGTTAGACCCTCCGGATTCTCTTGAATGCCGCCATCAGTTCTTGCCTATACCACGAAGATTCCGGTTAAAGAATCTAAGAGATAAACACTAGAGCCTCGTATGCTTGTAGAACAGAGTGGTTGTCAGTCACTTTGTTCATGAGTGAGAATGGTGATGAGTGTCACGGATCATCACATTCATCAAGTTGAAGAACAAGTGATATCTTGGACAAAGAACAAGCGGAATTGAATAGAAGAACAATAGTAATTGCATTAATACTCGAGGTACAGCAGAGCTCCACACCTTAATCTATGGTGTGTAGAAACTCCACCGTTGAAAATACATAAGAACAAGGTCTAGGCATGGCCGTGAGGCCAGCCTCCCAGTGATCAAAAGATTCAAAGATCTCCAGATATAAATACAATAGTAAAAGGTCCTATATATAGAAAACTAGTAGCCTAGGGTGTACAGAGATGAGTAAATGACATAAAAATCCACTTCCGGGCCCACTTGGTGTGTGCTTGGGATGAGCAATGAAGCATTTTCGTGTAGAGACTCTTCTTGGAGTTAAACGCCAGCTTTTATGCCAGTTTGGGCGTTTAACTCCCATTTAGGTGCCAGTTCCGGCGTTTAACGCTGGGAATTCTGAGGGCGACTTTGAACGCCGGTTTGGGCCATCAAATCTTGGGCAAAGTATGGATTATCATATATTGCGGGAAAGCCCAGAATGTCTACTTTCCAACGCCGTTGAGAGCGCGCCAATTGGGCTTCTGTAGCTCAAGAAAATCCACTTCGAGTGCAGAGAGGTCAGAATCCAACAGCATCTGCAGTCCTTTTCAGTCTCTGGATCAGATTTTTGCTCAGGTCCCTCAATTTCAGCCAGAAAATACCTGAAATCACAGAGAAAAACACACAAACTCATAGTAAAGTCTAGAAAAGTGAATTTTAACTAAAAACTAATAAAAATATACTAAAAACTCAACTCAAACTACTAAAATCATACTAAAAACAATGCCAAAAAGCGTACAAATTATCCGCTCATCACAACACCAAACTTAAATTGTTGCTTGTCCTCAAGCAACTGAAGATCAAGGAAGATAAAAAGAAGAGAATATGCATGAATTCCAAAAACATCTATGAAGATCAGTATTAATTAGATGAGCGGGGCTTTTAGCTTTTTGCCTCTGAACAGTTTTGGCATCTCACTCTATCCTTTGAAATTCAGAATGATTGGCTTCCTTAGGAACTCAGAATCCAGATAGTGTCATTGATTCTCCTAGTTAAGTATGATGATTCTTGAACACAGCTACTTATTGAGTCTTGGCCGTGGCCCAAAGCACTCTGTCTTCCATATTACCACCGGATATACATGCCACAGACACATAATTGGGTGAACCTTTTCAGATTGTGACTCAGCTTTGCTAGAGTCCCCAATTAGAGTGTCCAGGGTTCTTAAGCACACTCTTTTGCCTTGGATCACAGCTTTATTTTTCTTTTTCTTTTTTTCTTTCTCTTTTTTTTTTTTTTTCGTTTTTTTCTCCTTCTTTTTCTTTTTTTTTTTGTTTTCACTGCTTTTTCTTGCTTCAAGAACCATTTTTTTGATTTTTCAGATCCTCAGTAACATGTCTCCTTTTTCATCATTCTTTCAAGAGCCAACATTCATGAACCACAAATTCAAAAGACATATGCACTGTTTAAGCATACATTCAGAAAACAAAAGTGTTGCCACCACATCAAAGTAATTAAACTGTTATAAAATTGAAACTTCATGCAATTCTTTTCTTTTTCAATTAAGAACATTGTTTATTTAAGAAAGGTGATGGATTCATAGGACATTCATAACTTTAAGGCATAGACACTAAGACACTAATGATCATAAGACACAAACATGGACAAACATAAAGCATAAATTTTTCGAAAACAAGAAAATAAAGAACAAGGAGATTAAAGAACGGGTCCACCTTAGTGATGGCGGCTTGTTCTTCCTCTTGAAGGTCTTATGGAGTGCTTGAGCTCCTCAATGTCTCTTCCTTGTCTTTGTTGCTCCTCTCTCATGATTCTTTGATCTTCTCTAATTTCATGGAGGAGGATGGAATGTTCTTGGTGCTCCACCCTTAGTTGTCCCATGTTGGAACTCAATTCTCCTAGGGAGGTGTTAATTTGCTCCCAATAGCCTTGTGGAGGAAAGTGCATCCCTTGAGGTATCTCAGGGATCTCATGATGAGAGGGGTCTCTTGTTTGCTCCATCCTTTTCTTAGTGATGGGCTTGTCCTCATCAATGGGGATGTCTCCCTCTATGTCAACTCCAACTAAATAACAGAGGTGACAAATGAGGTGAGGAAAGGCTAACCTTGCTAAGGTAGAGGACTTGTCCGCCACCTTATAGAGTTCTTGGGCTATAACCTCATGAACTTCTACTTCTTCTCCTATCATGATGCTATGGATCATGATGGCCCGGTCTAAAGTAACTTCGGACCGGTTGCTAGTGGGAATGATTGAGCGTTGGATAAACTCCAACCATCCTCTAGCCACGGGTTTGAGGTCATGCCTTCTTAATTGAACCGGCTTCCCTCTTGAATCTCTCTTCCATTGGGCGCCCTCTTCACAAATGTCAGTGAGGACTTGGTCCAACCTTTGATCAAAGTTGACCCTTCTAGTGTAAGGATGTTCATCTCCTTGCATCATAGGCAAGTTGAATGCCAACCTCACATTTTCCGGACTAAAATCCAAGTATTTCCCCCGAACCATAGTAAGCCAATTCTTTGGATCCGGGTTTACACTTTGATCATGGTTCTTGGTGATCCATGCATTGGCATAGAACTCTTGAACCATTAAGATTCCGACTTGTTGAATGGTGTTGGTAAGAACTTCCCAACCTCTTCTTCGGATCTCATGTCGGATCTCCGGATATTCACTCTTTTTGAGTGAAAAAGGGACCTCGGGGATCACCTTCTTCAAGGCCACAACTTCATAGAAGTGGTCTTGATGCACCCTTGAGATGAATCTCTCCATCTCCCATGACTCGGAGGTGGAAGCTTTTGCCTTCCCTTTCCTCTTTCTAGAGGTTTCTCCGGCCTTGGATGCCATAAATGGTTATGGAAAAACAAAAAACAATGCTTTCACCACACCAAACTTAAAAGGTTTGCTCGTCCTCGAGCAAAAGAAGAAAGAAGAGAGTAGAAGAAGAAGAAATGAGGAAGAAGGGAGTGGCTTTGTGTTCGGCCAAAGAGGGGGAGAAGTGGTGTTTAGGTTGTGTGAAAATGAAGGGGTGAAGAAGGGTTTATATAGGAGAGAGGGGGGTCATGGTTCGGTCATGTATGGGTGGGTTTGGGAGAGAAAGTGGTTTGAATTTGAAAGGTGAGGTAGGTGGGGTTTTATGAAGGATGGATGTGAGTGGTGAAGAGAAAGATGGGATTTGATAGGTGAGGGGTTTTGGGGAAGAGGTATTGAGGTGATTGGTGAATGGGTGAAGAAGAGAGAGAGTGGTGGGATTGGTGGGGATCCTGTGGGGTCCACAGATCCTGAGGTGTCAAGGAAAAGTCATCCCTGCACCAAATGGCATGCAAAACCACGTTTTGAGCCAATTCTGGCGTTAAACGCCGGGCTGGTGCCCATTTCTGGCGTTTAACGCCAGGTTCTTGCCCTTTTCTGGCGTTTAACGCCAGTCTGGTGCCCCTTTCTGGCGTTAAACACCCAGAATGGTGCCAGACTGGGCGTTAAACGCCCACCTGCTAGTCTTACTGGCGTTTAAACGCCAGTAAGTTCTTCCTTCAGGGAGTGCTATTTTTCTTCCTGTTTTTCATTCTGTTTTTGCTTTTTCAATTGATTTTGTGACTTCTTATGATCATCAACCTACAAAAAAACATAAAATAACAAAAGAAAATAGATAAAATATAACATTGGGTTGCCTCCCAACAAGCGCTTCTTTAATGTCAGTAGCTTGACAGAGGGCTCTCATGGAGCCTCACAGATACTCAGAGCAATGTTGGAACCTCCCAACACCAAACTTAGAGTTTGAATGTGGGGGTTCAACACCAAACTTAGAGTTTGGTTGTGGCCTCCCAACACCAAACTTAGAGTTTGACTGTGGGGGCTCTGCTTGACTCTGAATTGAGAGAAGCTCTTCATGCTTCCTCTCCATGGTGACAGAGGGATATCCTTGAGCCTTAAACACAAAGGATTCTTCATTCACTTGAATGATCAGTTCACCTCCATCAACATCAATCACAGCCTTTGCTGTGGCTAGGAAGGGTCTGCCAAGGATGATAGATTCATCCATGCACTTCCCAGTCTCTAGGACTATGAAATCAGCAGGGATGTAATGGTCTTCAATCTTCACCAGAACATCCTCTACAAGTCCATAAGCTTGTTTCTTTGAATTGTCTGCCATCTCTAGTGAGATTCTTGCAGCTTGTACCTCAAAGATCCCTAGCTTCTCCATTACAGAGAGAGGCATGAGGTTTACACTTGACCCTAAGTCACACAAAGCCTTCTTGAAGGTCATGGTGCCTATGGTGCAAGGTATGGAAAACTTCCCAGGATCTTGTCTCTTTTGAGGTAATTTCTGCCTAGACAAGTCATCCAGTTCTTTGGTGAGCAAAGGAGGTTCATCCTCCCAAGTCTCATTTCCAAATAACTTGTCATTTAGCTTCATGATTCCTCCAAGGTATTTAGCAACTTGCTCTTCAGTGACATACTCATCCTCTTCAGAGGAAGAATACTCATCAGAGCTCATGAAAGGCAGAAGTAAGTCCAATGGAATCTCTATGGTCTCATTTTGAGCCTCAGATTCCCATGGTTCCTCATTGGGGAACTCATTGGAGGTCAGTGCACGCCCATTGAGGTCTTCCTCAGTGGCGTTCACTTCCTCTCCCTCCTCTCCAAATTCGGCCATGTTGATGGCCTTGCACTCTCCTTTTGGATTTTCTTCTGTATTGCTTGGGAGAGTACTAGGAGGGAGTTCAGTAACTTTCTTGCTCAGCTGTCCCACTTGTGCCTCCAAATTTCTAATGGAGAATCTTGTTTCAATCATGAAACTTTGAGTGGTTTTGATTAGATCAGAGACCATGGTTGCTAAGTCAGAGGTGTTCTGCTTAGAACTCTCTGTCCGTTGCTGAGAAGATGATGGAAAAGGCTTGCCATTGCTAAACCTGTTTCTTCCACCATTATTGTTGAAACCTTGTTGAGGTCTCTCTTGATTCTTCCATGAGAAATTTGGGTGATTTCTCCATGAAGAATTATAGGTGTTTCCATAGGGTTCTCCTAGGTAATTCACCTCTTCCATTGAAGGGTTCTCAGGATCATAAGCTTCTTCTTCAGATGAAGCATCCTTAGTACTGCTTGGTGCATTTTGCATTCCAGACAGACTTTGAGAAATCAAATTGACTTGTTGAGTCAATATCTTATTCTGAGCCAAAATGGCATTCAGAGTATCAATCTCAAGAACTCCTTTCTTCTGATTTGTCCCATTGTTCACAGGATTCCTTTCAGAAGTGTACATGAATTGGTTATTTGCAACCATTTCAATTAGCTCTTGAGCTTCTGTAGGCGTCTTCTTCAGATGAAGAGATCCTCCAGTAGAGCTATCCAAAGACATCTTGGATAGTTCAGAGAGACCATCATAGAAAATACCTACGATGCTCCATTCAGAAAGCATGTCAGAAGGACATTTTCTGATTAATTGTTTGTATCTTTCCCAAGCTTCATAGAGGGATTCTCCATCCTTCTGTCTGAAGGTTTGGACTTCCACTCTAAGCTTACTCAATTTTTGAGGTGGAAAGAATTTTGGCAAGAAGGCATTGACTAGCTTTTCCCAAGAGTCCAGGCTTTCTTTAGGTTGTGAGTCCAACCATGTCCTAGCTTTGTCTCTTACAGCAAAAGGGAATAGCATAAGTCTGTAGACCTCAGGGTCAACCCCATTAGTCTTGACAGTGTCACAGATTTGCAAGAATTCAGCTAAAAACTGATGAGGATCTTCCAATGGAAGTCCATGGAACTTGCAATTCTGTTGCATTAGAGAAACTAATTGAGGCTTAAGCTCAAAGTTGTTTGCTCCAATGGCAGGGATAGAGATGCTTCTCCCATAGAAGTCGGGAGTAGGTGCAGTAAAGTCACCCAGCACCTTCCTTGCATTTGTTGTTGTTTTCGGCTGCCATGTGTTCTTCTTCTTTGAAGAATTCAGTTAGGTCCTCTACAGAGAATTGTGCCTTAGCTTCTCTTAGCTTTCGCTTCAAGGTCTTTTCAGGTTCAGGGTCAGCTTCAACAAGAATGCCTTTGTCTTTGTTCCTGCTCATATGAAAGAGAAGAGAACACGAAAATATAGAATCCTCTATGTCACAGTATAGAGATTCCTTGAGGTGTCAGAGGAACAGAAAAATAGAAGGAAGAAGTAGAGAATTCGAACTTAATTAGATAGAGTTTAAATTGTGCGTTGAGAAGGAGTGGTACTCCATAAATAGAAGGATGTGGGAAGAGAGGAAGAAATTTTCGAAAATCAATTAAAAAGATTTTAAAAACATTTTGAAAAACTTTAATTTGATTTTCGAAAAACAAGAGTGAGAAAGAGATTAAGTAATTTTTGAAAAAGATTTGAAATTAGAAATCAAAAAGATATGATAAAAAAAATTATTTTGAAGAAGATGTCATTAAAAAGATATGATTGAAAAGTTATGGTTTTAAAAAATATGATTGAAAAGATATGATTTGAAAACAATTTTAAAAAGATTTGATTTTAAAAATTAATGACTTGCCTAACAAGAAAAGATATGATTCAAACATTAAACCTTTCTCAACAGAAAAGGAAACATACTTAAAATGTTCAATCAAATCATTAATTGTTAGTAAGTATCTTTGAAAAAGGAAAGAAATTGATTTTGAAAACATTTGATTGAAAAGATTTGATTTGAAAAAGATTTGATTTTGAAAAACTTTGAAAACTTAAAAAAAAATTGATTTTGAAAACAAAATCCTCCCCCTTGTGCCATCCTGGCGTTAAACGCCCAGAATGGTGCACATTCTGGCGTTTAACGCCCAATGCACTACCTTTTTGGGCATTAAACGCCCAACCAGGCACCCTGGCTGGCGTTTAAACGCCAGTCTGTCCTTCTTCACTGGGCGTTTTGAACGCCCAGTTTTTTTTCTGTGTAATTCCTCCGCTGCATGTTCTGAATCTTCAGTTCCCTGTACTATTGACTTGAAAATAGAACCAAGATCAAATAAACAAGGCATGCAAGACACCAATCTTAAATTTAGACACTAGACTCAAACAAGAAACATAAAATATTTTTGGTTTTTATGATTTTGAAAATTTTTTTTTTTGATTTTTCGAAAATTATATGAAAATAGAAAATAAAGGTTTCAGAATTCTCAATTTGGATTCCAGGAATCATTGCAATGCTAGTCTAAGACTCCGGTCCAGGAATTAGACATGGCTTCACAGCCAGCCAAGCTTTCAAAGAAAGCTTCGGTCCAAAACACTAGACATGGCCAATGTCCAGCCAAGCCTCAGCAGATCATCGCTCCAACAGCAAGATTGATAGAAATCAACAAGCTCTTGTGATGATAAGTTGAAACCTCGGTCCAATAAGATTAGACATGGCTTCTCAGCCAGCCAGATTTCAACAGATCATCATGAAACACTAGAATTTATTCTTAAGAACTCTGAAGAAAAATACCTAATCTAAGCAACAAGATGAACCGTCAGTTGTCCATACTCAAAACACTCCCCGGCAACGGCGCCAAAAACTTGGTAGCGCGAAATTGTGATCACTACACAACTTTGCACAACTAACCAGCAAGTGCACTGGGTCGTCCAAGTAATACCTTACGTGAGTAAGGGTCGATCCCACGGAGATTGTTGGTATGAAGCAAGCTATGGTCACCTTGTAAATCTTAGTCAGGCAGACTCAAATGGGTGTAGATGATGAATAAAACATAAAGATAAAGATAGAGATACTTATGTATATTATTGGTGAGAGCTTCAGATAAGCGTATGAAGATGCCTTCCCTTCCGTCTCTCTGCTTTCCTACTGTCTTCATCCAATCCTTCTTACTCCTTTCCATGGCAAGCTTATGCAAGGGTTTCACTGTTGTCAGTGGCTACCTCCCATCCTCTCAGTGGAAATGTTCAACGCACCCTGTCACGGCACGGCTATCCATCTGTCGGTTCTCGGTCAGGCCGGAATAGAATCCAGTGATTCTTTTGTGTCTGTCACTAATGCCCCGCCTGCTAGGAGTTTGAAGCACGTCACAGTCATTCAATCATTGAATCCTACTCAGAATACCACAGACAAGGTTAGACCTTCCGGATTCTCTTGAATGCCGCCATCAGTTCTTGCCTATACCACGAAGATTCCGGTTAAAGAATCCAAGAGATAAACACTAGAGCCTCGTATGCTTGTAGAACAAGAGTGGTTGTCAGTCACTTTGTTCATGAGTGAGAATGGTGATGAGTGTCACAGATCATCACATTCATCAAGTTGAAGAACAAGTGATATCTTGGACAAAGAACAAGCGGAATTGAATAGAAGAACAATAGTAATTGCATTAATACTCGAGGTACAGCAGAGCTCCACACCTTAATCTATGGTGTGTAGAAACTCCACCGTTGAAAATACATAAGAACAAGGTCTAGGCATGGCCGTGAGGCCAGCCTCCCAGTGATCAAAAGATTCAAAGATCTCCAGATATAAATACAATAGTAAAAGGTCCTATATATAGAAAACTAGTAGCCTAGGGTGTACAGAGATGAGTAAATGACATAAAAATCCACTTCCGGGCCCACTTGGTGTGTGCTTGGGCTGAGCAATGAAGCATTTTCGTGTACAGATTCTTCTTGGAGTTAAACGCCAGCTTTTATGCTAGTTTGGGCGTTTAACTCCCATTTAGGTGCCAGTTCCGGCGTTTAACGCTGGGAATTCTGAGGGCGACTTTGAACGCCAGTTTGGGCCATCAAATCTTGGGCAAAGTATAGACTATCATATATTGCTGGAAAGCCCAGAATGTCTACTTTCCAACGCCGTTGCGAGCGCGCCAATTGGGTCTCTGTAGCTCCAGAAAATCTACTTCGAGTGCAGGGAGGTCAGAATCCAACAGCATCTGCAGTCCTTTTCAGTCTCTGGATCAGATTTTTGCTCAGGTCCCTCAATTTCAGCCAGAAAATACCTAAAATCACAGAAAAACACACAAACTCATAGTAAAGTCCAGAAAAGTGAATTTTAACTAAAAACTAATAAAAATATACTAAAAACTCAACTCAAACTACTAAAATCATACTAAAAACAATGCCAAAAAGCGTACAAATTATCCGCTCATCAACGACTTGGATAGGGCTTACCCAGGGGCTATCAGAAATAGGATAAATAATCCCAGCCTCTAGTAACTTAGTGACCTCTTTCTGCACCACCTCCTTCATGGCTGGATTCAGCCGCCTTTGTGGTTGAACCACTGGCTTGGCGTCACCCTCCAGTAAGATCTTGTGCATGCATCTAACTGGGCTAATGCCCTTGAGATCACTGATGGACCACCCAAGAGCTGTCTTGTGTGTCCTTAGCACTTGAATTAGTGCTTCCTCTTCCTGTGGCTCTAAGGTAGAGCTTATGATTACAGAAAAGGTATCACCTTCTCCCAGAAATGCATATTTTAGGGATGGTGGTAATGGTTTGAGCTCGGGTTTGGGAGGTTTCTCCTCTTCCTGAGGGATTTTCAGAGGTTCCATTATTTTCTCTGGTTCCTCTAGATCAGGCTGAACATCTTTAAAGATATCTTCTAGCTCTAATTCGAGACTCTCAGCCATATTGACTTCTTTTACCATAGAGTCAATAATATCAACGCTCATGCAGTCATTTTGGGTGTCTGGATGCTGCATGGCTTTGACAACATTCAACTTGAACTCATCCTCATTGACTCTCAGGGTTACTTCCCCTTTTTGAACATCAATAAGGGTTCGGCCAGTTGCTAGGAAAGGTCTTCCCAGAATGAGAATTGCACTCTTGTGCTCCTCCATTTTCAGCACCACAAAGTCAGTGGGAAAGGCAAATGGCCCAACCTTGACAATCATGTTTTTAATCACGCCTGATGGGTATTTAATGGAGCCATCAGCAAGTTGGAGACATATCCGGGTTGGTTTAACTTCATCAGTAAAACCGAGCTTTCTGATAGTAGATGCATGTATTAGGTTGATACTTGCCACAAGATCACATAAAGCTTGCTTGGTACAAGTACCTTCTAATGTGCATGGTATCGTAAAGCTTTCGGGATCTTTAAGCTTCTCAGGTAAGCTTTTTAGAATGACTGCACTGCATTCTTCAGTCAGGTAAACTTTTTCAGTTTCCCTCCAATCCTTCTTATGACTTAAGATCTCTTTCATGAACTTAGCATAAGAGGGTATTTGCTCAAGTGCTTCTGCAAACGGGATCTTTATTTCAAGAGTCCTGAGATAGTCTGCAAAGCGGACAAATTGCTTATCCTATTCTGCTTGGCGGAGTTTTTGAGGATAAGGCATTTTGGATTTGTATTCCTCAACCTTAGTTGCTGCAAGTTTATTACCTACAGATGAGGGTTGAGAAGCCTTTTTAGAGGGGTTGCTATCAGCACTAACATGTGTCTGATCTCCCACTGGCGTTTGAATGACAAGGGTGGAAGCTGGAGTGGCGTTAGACGCCAGCTCCTTACCTGTTTCTGGCGTCTGAATGCCAGAGCTGTGCTTCCTTTGGGCGTTCAACGCCGATTCATTGCTTGTTTCTGGCGTTGAACGCCAGAACTGAGCATGGTCTGGGCGTTCAGCGCCAGCTTTCCACCCATTTTCTGGCGTTTGAGCGCTAGAGTTATTCCTCTCTGGGCTCTGACTGTCCTCAGATGGATTTTGGGTGGTTTGCTCATTTCTTGGCTTCCTGCTACCTTGAAGTGAGGTATTTAATGTTTTCCCACTTCTTAATTGAACTGCTTGGCACTCTTCTGTTATTTATTTTGATAGCTACTGTTCTATTTTCTTCAACTATACTTCCATATTCATATTAGCCATTCTTGTTTCTTGTAATATCTCCTTGAATTCGGCTAACTGTTTTGTTAGAAAGTCTAATTGCTGATTGAATTCCATAGCTTGTTCTGCAGGACTGAGTTCAGCAGTCACTTTTTTAGCTTCTTCTTTCATGGAAGATTCACTGCTTAGGTACAGATGCTGATTTCTGGCAACTGTATCAATAAGCTCTTGAGCTTCTTCAATTGTTTTTCTCATATGTATAGATCCACCAGCTGAGTGGTCTTGAAAAATCTGAGCTCTCTCTGTAAGCCCATAATAGAAGATGTCTAACTGCACCCACTCTGAAAATATTTCAGAGGGACATTTTCTTAGCATCTCTCTGTATCTCCCCCAAGCATCATAAAGAGATTCATTATCTCCTTGTTTGAAGCCTTGGATGCTCAGCCTTAGCTGTGTCATCCGTTTTGGAGGAAAATAGTGATTCAGGAATTTTTTTGACAGCTGTTTCCATGTCTTTATGCTGTCCTTAGGTTGGTTATTTAACCACCTCTTAGCTTGATCTTTTACAGCAAATAGAAACAGTAATAATCTGTAGACATCCTGATCTACTTCCTTATCATGTACTGTGTCAGCAATTTGTAAAAATTGTGCCAGAAACTCTGTAGGTTCTTCTTGTGGAAGACCGGAATACTGGAAACTTTGCTGCACCATGATAATGAAATGAGGATTCAACTCAAAGTTACTGACTCCGATGGAGGGTATACAGATACTACTCCCATATGAAGCAGTAGTGGGGTTAGCATATGATCCCAGAGTCCTTCTGGACTGTTCCTTTCCACTTAATTCCATGATGGAACAAGGGAGATGATATGTATGTTGATATTATTTATTTTATAAAAATTTATTTTATAAAGTAAAATAAAAACGAAATAAATAAAAACGAAATAAATAAAAAAAAGAAATTGAAAATGTTTTGTGAAGATTTTCGAAAAATTTGAGGAAAAAGAGAAAGTGGTTAGGATATTTTTTTGAAAAAGATAATAAAATATATATATATTAAAAATATTTTTTTTTTGAAAATCTTAGGAGGATAAGATTTGAAAAATTTTGAAATTAAAGTCTGAATTTCTAGAGAAATTTTGAAAAAGTAGCTTAAAAATAGTTAGAAAAGATATTTTTTTTTGAATTTTATGATGAAAGAGAAAAACACATAAAAGACACAAGACTTAAAATTTTTAGATCTAATGCTCCTTATTTTCGAAAATTTTGGAGAGAAAACACCAAGGAACACCAAACTTAAAAATTTTAAGATCAAAACACAAGAAACACTCAAGAACACCTTGAAGATTCACAAGAACACAAGAGCAAAAGAAAGAACACCAAACTTAAAATTTTTAGAAAACTTCAATAAAATTTTCGAAAATAATAAAAGGATTGACAAGAAAACACCAAACTTAAAGTTTGGCACAAGATTAAATCAAGAAAATTTATTTTTGAAAAAAGATTTTAAAAAGAAGACACCCAATTACGATGAACATAGACCAACGCTCTAGCCAATTGGGCAGTAAATGTAACACTTGTTTTGAATAGGTATATTCTTTTTGGAAGACTAATGCTTTGGAAAAACACAAGCGAAACAAGAAAAGACACAGAACAAGAAAAATTAAAGATCAACAAGAAAAGTCAACAAGAACAACTTGAAGACCAAAGAGCATAAATTTGAAAATTTAAAGAGGAAAATATAAACTATGTAATTGACACCAAACTTAGAACAAAACACTAAACTCACGAAAAATTAGAAATTTGATAAAGAAAAATAATATTTTTTTTTTGAAAAATTTTGAAAAGGGAATAAAGGACTCAGAATTTAATGACTCTATAGCAACAAAAATAAATTATTCCTAATCTAGGCAATAAAATAAACCTTTAGTTGTTCAAACTCGAACAATCCCCGGCAACGGCGCCAAAAACTTGGTGCACGAAATTTTTGTCTCAATATCAAAATCAAGATTTCTTATGATCTCGTACCACTAACCAGCAAGTGCATTGGGTCGTCCAAGTAATACCTTACGTGAGTAAGGGTCGATCCCACGGAGATTATTGGTTTGAAGCAAGCAATGTTTATTTTATTATTCTTAGTCAGGATATCAATTAAAATTATCAGTTTGAATTATTAGAAAAATAAAAGAGCGTGAATTAATTACTTGTTGTGCAGTAATGGAGAATATGTTGGGGTTTTGGAGATGCTTTATCCTCTGAATTCCTGCAATGTAATATTCAACTCAATAGCATAATGCAAGGTTCCTTCCATGGCAAGCTCTATGTAGGGTGTCACCGTTGTCAATGGCTACTTCCCATCCTCTCAGTGAAAATGGTCCAAATGCTTTGTCACAGCACGGCTAATCATCTGTCGGTTCTCAATCAGGTTGGAATAGAATCCAATGATTCTTTTGCGTCTGTCACTAACGCCCAGCCTTAAGGAGTTTGAAGCTCTTCACAATCATTCAATCACGGAATCCTACTCGGAATACCACAGACAAGGTTTAGACTTTCCGGATTCTCATGAATGCCGTCATCAATCCGGCTTATACCACGAAGATTCTGATTAAGGAATCTAAGAGATACTCATTCAATCTACTGTAGAACAGAGGTGGTTGTCAGACACACGTTCATGGGTTGAGGAAGGTGATGAGTGTCACGGATCATCACCTTCTCCATAATTAAGCGCGAATGAACATCTTAGATAGGAACACGCATATTTGAATGAAAAAATATAAGTGATTGCATTAATTCATCGAGACGCTGCAGAGCTCCTCACCCCCAACAATGGAGTTTAGAGACTCATGCCGTCAAAGAGTATAAAATTCAGATCTAAAAAAATGTCATGAGGTACCAAATAAGTCTCTAAAAGTTGTTTAAATACTAAACTAGTAACCTAGGTTTACAGAGAATGAGTAGACTAAGATAATTGGTGCAGAAATCTACTTCTGGGGCCCACTTGGTGTGTGCTGGGGCTGAGACTTAAGCTTCTCACGTGCTTGGGCTGTTTCTGGAGTTGAACGCCAGGTTGTAACGTGTTTTGGGCGTTGAACTCCCACTTGTAACCTGTTTCTGGCGCTGGACGCCAGACTGCAACATGGAACTCGCAAAGTATGAACTATTATATATTGCTGGAAAGCCCTGGATGTCTACTTTCCAACCCAATTGAGAGCGCGTCAATTGGACTCCTATAACTCCAAAACATTCATTCCGAGTGCAGGGAGGTCAAGATCCAACAACATCAGCAGTCCTTTTTCAGTCTAAATCAGATTTTTGCTCAGCTCCCTCAATTTCAGTCAGAAAATACCTGAAATCACAGAAAAACACACAAACTCATAGTAAAGTGCAGAAATATGATTTTTGCCTAAAAACTAATAATATTCTACTAAAAACTAATTAAAACATACTAAAATCTACATGAAATTACCTCCAAAAAGCGTATAAAATATCCGCTCATCACAAGGGTTCTCTTGCTTTGCAAACATCTTTATCTACTGTTTAAGGTTGCCAACTAGTAATTAGGCCTTAAGACAAATAGAGATGGGTTAGTGAATAAAATTAGTAAATTATGTATGAGTTTAAAAGATGATGACTTAGGTCAGGTATGTCAGTTGGATGGAGTTATTGTATGAATTGATGGGGAGCCGAGTTGATAATGAACTTGTGATATTGAGACTGGATTATGGGATTGAGTACATGATTGTGATATGCATTGTTCTTCATTATAGGGGCTGTGGCAGTCTCCCGCCTACGTTCGGATGTGAGGGTTATGGCAGTTTCCTACTCACATGACATGCATTATTTTGGTAAGTCAGTATGAACCTCGAACAATGGCTGCGACAATCTCCCGCTTGTTAGGGTAATGGTGCCTTCGTAGGGTCTGTGGCAGTCTCCTGTCTACGTTGAGATGTGAGGATTGAAGATGGGCTTCCCACTCACATTTCTCTCTGGTTGCAAGGTGGTAGGGCACTATCCCATGGAATAATGCGGCATCTTAAGGAAGGTGGTAGGGCACTCTCCCTCGAAAAGTTCCCTTCTGAATGGAGAAGGTAGTAGGACACTCATCCCTCAAAATTATTCCTCCCGAGTATGCTGGTGCACGAAATTGTGATCAATACTTTTTAATACACGAAATAATCCCTAGTAATGGCTCCAAAGACTTCGTGCTCAATACCATGGCATAAACAAAACTTCGCACGACTAACCAGCAAGTGCACTGGGTCGTCCAAGTAATACCTTACGTGAGTAAGGGTCGATCCCACGGAGATTGTTGGTATGAAGCAAGCTATGGTCACCTTGTAAATCTCAGTCAGGCAGACTCAAATGGGTATAGATGATGAATAAAGCATAAAGATAAAGATAGAGATACTTATGTATATCATTGGTGAGAGCTTCAGATAAGCATATGAAGATGCCTTCCCTTCCGTCTCTCTGCTTTCCTACAGTCTTCTTCCAATCCTTCTTACTCCTTTCCATGGCAAGCTCATGTAGGGTTTCACCGTTGTCAGTGGCTACCTCCCATCCTCTCAGTGAAAATGTTCCCATGCTCTGTCACAGCATATGGCTAATCAGCTGTCGGTTCTCGGTCAGGCCGGAATAAAATCCATCGATCCTTTTGCGTCTGTCACTAACGCCCCGCCTGCTAGGAGTTTGAAGCACGTCACAGTCATTCAATCATTGAATCCTACTCAGAATACCACAGACAAGGTTAGACCTTCCGGATTCTCTTGAATGCCGCCATCAGTTCTTGCCTATACCACGAAGACTCTGATCTCACGGAATGGCTGGCTCGTTTGTCAGGCGAGCACTCGGTTGTCAGGCGATCAACCATGCATCGTGTTATCAGGAATCCAAGAGATATTCACTAAGTCTCAAATGCTTGTAGAACAAGAGTGGTTGTCAGTCACCTTGTTCATGAGTGAGAATGATGATGAGTGTCACGGATCATCACCTTCATCAAGTTGAAGAACAAGTGATATCTTGGACAAAGAACAAGCGGAATTGAATAGAAGAACAATAGTAATTGCATTAATACTCGAGGTACAGCAGAGCTCCACACCTTAATATATGGTGTGTAGAAACTCCACCGTTGAAAATACATAAGAACAAGGTCTAGGCATGGCCGTGAGGCCAGCCTCCCAATGATCTAAGATAGCATAAAACTCAAAGATAGCTACCAAGATGTCAAATACAATAGTAAAAGGTCCTACTTATAGAAAACTAGTAGCCTAAGGTGTACAAAGATGAGTAAATGACATAAAAATCCACTTCCGGGCCCACTTGGTGTGTGCTTGGGCTGAGCAATGAAGCATTTTTCGTGTAGAGACTCTTCTTGGAGTTAAACGCCAGCTTTTATGCCAGTTTGGGCGTTTAACTCCCATTTAGGTGCCAGTTCCGGCGTTTAACGCTGGAATTTCTTGAGGTGACTTTGAACGCCGGTTTGGGCCATCAAATCTTGGGCAAAGTATGAACTATCATATATTGCTGGAAAGCCCAGGATGTCTACTTTCCAACGCCGTTGAGAGCGTGCCAATTGGGCTTCTGTAGCTCCAGAAAATCCACTTCGAGTGCAGGGAGGTCAGAATCCAACAGCATCTGCAGTCCTTTTCAGTCTCTGGATCAGATTTTTGCTCAGGTCCCTCAATTTTAGCCAGGAAATACCTGAAATCACAGAAAAACACACAAACTCATAGTAAAGTCCAGAAAAGTGAATTTTAACTAAAAAGTAATAAAAATATAATAAAAACTCAACTAAAACTACTAAAAACACACTAAAAACAATGCCAAAAAGCGTACAAATTATCCGCTCATCACAACACCAAACTTAAATTGTTGCTTGTCCTCAAGCAACTGAAAATCAAATAAGATAAAAAGAAGAGAATATACTATAGACTCCAAATTATCAAGGAAACTTAGCTCCAAATTAGATGAGCGGGACTAGTAGCTTTTTGCCTTCGAACAGTTTTGGCATCTCACTCTATCCTTTGAAATTCAGAATGATTGGCTTCTTTAGGAACTCAGAATCCAGATAGTGTTATTGATTCTCCTAGTTAAGTATGATGATTCTTGAACACAGCTACTTATTGAGTCTTGGCTGTGGCCCAAAGCACTCTGTCTTCCAGTATTACCACCAGATACATACATGCCACAGACACATAATTGGGTGAACCTTTTCAGATTGTGACTCAGCTTTGCTAGAGTCCCCAATTAGAGGTATCCAGGGTTCTTAAGCACACTCTTTTTGCCTTGGATCACAACTTTATTTCTTTCTTTTTCTTTCTTTTTCTTTTTCTCCCTTTTTTTTCGTTTTTTTTTTTGTATTCACTGCTTTTTCTTGTTTCAAGAATCATTTTTATGATTTTTCAGATCCTCAGTAACATGTCTCCTTTTTCATCATTCTTTCAAGAGCCAACAACTTTAACATTCATGAACCACAAATTCAAAAGACATATGCACTGTTCAAGCATACATTCAGAAAACAAAAAGTATTGTCACCACATCAAACTAATTAAGCTAGTTTTAAAGATGAATTTGAAATCCTGTACTTCTTGTTCTTTTGTGATAAAAACAGTTTTCATTTAAGAAAGGTGATGGATTCATATTCATAGCTTTAAGGCATAGACACTAAGACACTAATGATCATAAGACACAAACATAGATAAACACAAGCATGAAAATTTCGAAAAACAAGAAAATAAAGAACAAGGAGATTAAAGAACGGGTCCACCTTAGTGATGGCGGCTTGTTCTTCCTCTTGAAGATCCTATGGAGTGCTTGAGCTCCTCAATGTCTCTTCCTTGTCTTTGTTGCTCCTTCCTCCTGATTCTTTGATCTTCTCTAATTTCATGGAGGAGGATGGAATGTTCTTGGTGCTCCACCCTTAGTTGTCCCATGTTGGAACTCAATTCTCCTTGGGAGGTGTTTAGTTGCTCCCAATAGTCTTGTGGAGGAAAGTGCATCCCTTGAGGCATCTCAGGGATCTCTTG
Organism: Arachis stenosperma; assembly: GCF_014773155.1. NCBI lineage: Eukaryota > Viridiplantae > Streptophyta > Magnoliopsida > Fabales > Fabaceae > Arachis > Arachis stenosperma. The sequence goes on from NC_080379.1 coordinate 129,541,086, forward strand.
ATGAGAGGGGTCTCTTGTTTGCTCCATCCTTTTCTTAGTGATGGGCTTGAGGTCATGCCTTCTCAGTTGAACCGGCTTTGGATGCCATAAATGGTTATGGAAAAACAAAAAGCAATGCTTTTACCACACCAAACTTAAAAGGTTTGCTCGTCCTCGAGCAAAAGAAGAAAGAAGATAGTAGAAGAAGAAGAAATGGAGGAGAGGGAGATGGCTTTGTGGTTCGGCCAAAAGGGGGGAAGAAGTGGTTTGAAGTGATTGGTGAATGGGTGAAGAAGAAGAGAGAGGGTGGTGGGGTAGGTGGGGATCCTGTGGGGTCCACAGATCCTGAGGTGTCAAGGAAAAGTCATCCCTGCACCAAGTGGCATTCAAAATCACGTTTTGAGCCATTTCTGGCGTTAAACGCCGGGCTGGTGCCCATTTCTGGCGTTTAACACCAGGTATTTGCCCTTTTCTGGCGTTTAACGCCAGTCTGGTGCCCCTTTCTGGCGTTAAACGCCCAGAATAGTGCCAGACTGGGCGTTAAACGCCCAACTGCTAGCCTCACTGGCGTTTAAACGCCAGTGAATTCTTCCTCCAGGGTGTGCTATTTTTCTTCCTGTTTTTCATTCTGTTTTTGCTTTTTCAATGGATTTTGTGACTTATTATGATCATCAACCTACAAAAAACATAAAATAACAAAGAGAAATATATAAAATATAATCATTGGGTTGCCTCCCAACAAGCGCTTCTTTAATGTCAGTAGCTTGACAGAGGTCTCTCATGGAGCCTCACAGATACTCAGAGCAATGTTGGAACCTCCCAACACCAAACTTAGAGTTTGAATGTGGGGGTTCAACACCAAACTTAGAGTTTGGTTGTGGCCTCCCAACACCAAACTTAGAGTTTGACTGTGGGGGCTCTGCTTGACTTTGATTTGAGAGAAGCTCTTCATGCTTCCTCTCCATAGTGACAGAGGGGTATCCTTGAGCCTTAAACACAAAGGATTCTTCATTCACTTGAATGATCAGTTCACCTCCATCAACATCAATCACAGCCTTGGCTGTGGCTAGGAAGGGTCTGCCAAGGATGATGGTTTCATCCATGCACTTCCCAGTCTCTAGGACTATGAAATCAGTAGGGATGTAATGGTCTTCAATCTTCACCAAGACATCCTCTACAAGTCCATAAGCTTGTTTTCTTGAGTTGTCTGCCATCTCTAGTGAGATTCTTGCAGCTTGTACCTCAAAGATCCCTAGCTTCTCCATTACAGAGAGAGGCATGAGGTTTACACTTGACCCTAAGTCACACAGAGCCTTCTTGAAGGTCATGGTGCCTATGGTATAAGGTATGGAAAACTTCCCAGGATCTTGTCTCTTTTGAGGTAATCTCTGCCTAGACAAGTCATCCAGTTCTTTGGTGAGCAAAGGGGGTTTATCTTCCCAAGTCTCATTTCCAAATAACTTGTCATTTAGCTTCATGATTGCTCCAAGGTATTTAGCAACTTGCTCTTCAGTGACATACTCATCCTCTTCAGAGGAAGAATACTCATCAGAGCTTATGAAAGGCAGAAGTAAGTCCAATGGAATCTCTATGGTCTCATTTTGAGCCTCAGATTCCCATGGTTCCTCATTAGGGAACTCATTGGAGGTCAGTGCACGCCCATTGAGGTCTTTCTCAGTGGCGTTCACTGTCTCTTCTTCCTCTCCAAATTCGGCCATGTTGATGGCCTTGCACTCTCCTTTTGGATTCTCTTCTGTATTGCTTGGGAGAGTACTAGGAGGGAGTTCAGTAATTTTCTTGCTCAGCTGTCCCACTTGTGCCTCCAAATTCCTAATGGAGGACCTTGTTTCAGTCATGAAACCTTGAGTGGTTTTGATTAGATCAGAGACCATGGTTGCTAAGTCAGAGGGGTTCTGCTTAGAATTCTCTGTCTGTTGCTGAGAAGATGATGGAAAAGGCTTGCCATTGCTAAACCTGTTTCTTCCACCATTGTTGTTGTTGGAACCTTGTTGAGGTTTCTCTTGATTCTTCCATGAGAAATTTGGGTGATTTCTCCATGAAGAATTATAGGTGTTCCCATAGGGTTCTCCTAAGTAATTTACCTCTTCCATTGAAGGGTTCTCAGGATCATAAGCTTCTTCTTCAGATGAAGCATCCTTAGTACTGCTTGGTGCATTTTGCATTCCAGACAGACTTTGAGAAATCAAATTGACTTGTTGAGTCAATATTTTGTTCTGAGCCAATATGGCATTCAGAGTGTCAATCTCAAGAACTCCTCTCTTCTGACTAGTCCCATTGTTCACAGGGTTCCTTTCAGAAGTGTACATGAATTGGTTATTTGCAACCATTTCAATTAGCTCTTGAGCTTCTGTAGGCGTCTTCTTCAGATGAAGAGATCCTCCAGCAGAGCTATCTAAAGACATCTTGGATAGTTCAGAGAGACCATCATAGAAAATACCTATGATGCTCCATTCAGAAAGCATGTCTGAGGGACACTTTCTGATTAATTATTTGTATCTTTCCCAAGCTTCATAGAGGGATTCTCCATCCTTCTGTCTGAAGGTTTGGACTTCCACTCTAAGCTTACTCAATTTTTGAGGTGGAAAGAACTTTGCCAAGAAGGCATTGACTAGCTTTTCCCAAGAGTCTAGACTTTCTTTAGGTTGTGAGTCCAACCAAGTCCTAGCTCTGTCTCTTATAGCAAAAGGGAATAGCATCAGTCTGTAGACCTCAGGGTCAACCCCATTAGTCTTGACAGTGTCACAGATTTGCAAGAATTCAGCTAAGAACTGATAAGGATCTTCCAATGGAAGTCCATGGAACTTGCAATTCTGTTGCATTAGAGAAACTAATTGAGGCTTAAGCTCAAAGTTGTTTGCTCCAATGGCAGGGATAGAGATGCTTCTCCCATAGAAGTCGGGAGTAGGTGCAGTAAAGTCACCAAGCACCTTCCTTGCATTGTTGGCATTGTTGTTATTTTCGGCTGCCATGGGTTCTTCTTCTTTGAAGATTTCTGTTAGGTCCTCTACAGAGAGTTGTGCCTTAGCTTCTCTTAGCTTTCGCTTCAAGGTCCTTTCAGGTTCAGGGTCAGCTTCAACAAGAATGCCTTTGTCTTTGTTCCTGCTCATATGAAAGAGAAGAAAACAAGAAAATGTGGAATCCTCTATGTCACAGTATAGAGATTCCTTGAGGTGTCAGAGGAAAAGAAAAGTAGAAGACAGAAGTAGAAAATTCGAACTTATCAAAGAAGATGGAGTTCGAATTTTGCATTAAGGAATAGTGTTGGTCCATAAACAGAAGGATGTGAGAAGAAGGGAAGTAATTTTCGAAAATTAAGTAAAAGATTTTGAAAAAATTTTTGAAAAACACTAATTGATTTTCGAAAATAAGAGTGGGAAAGAAATCAAGTGATTTTTGAAAAAGATTTTGGAATTAGAAGTTAAAAAGATTTCATTGAAAACTATTTTGAAAAAGATGTGATTAAAAAGATATGATTGGTTTTTTAAAAAGATGTGATTGAGAAGATATGATTTGAAAAACATTTTAAAAAGATTTGATTTTGAAAACAATTTAAAAAGATTTGATTTTTAAAAATTAATGACTTTGCCTAACAAGAAAAGATATGATTCAAACATTAAACCTTCCTCAACAGAAAAGGCAACATACTTGAGATGTTCAATCAAATCATTAATTGTTAGTAAGTATCTTTGAAAAAGGAGAGAAATTGATTTTAAAAACATTTGATTGAAAAGATATGATTTGAAAAAGATTTGATTTTAAAAATTAATGACTTGCCTAACAAGAAAAGATATGATTCAAACATTAAACCTTTCTCAACAGAAAAGGCAATATACTTGAAATGTTCAATCAAATCATTAATTGTTAGTAAGTATCTTTGGAAAAGGAAAGAAATTGATTTTGAAAACATTTGATTGAAAAGATTTGATTTAAAAAAGATTTGATTTTGAAAAACTTTGAAAACTTGAAAAAAAAATTGATTTGAAAACAAAATCTTCCCCCTTGTGCCATCCTGGCGTTAAACGCCCAGAATGGTGCACATTCTGGCGTTTAACGCCCAACCTGGCTGGCGTTTAAACGCCAGTCTGTCTTCTTCACTGGGCATTTTTGAATGCCCAGCTTTTTCTGTGTGATTCCTCTGCAGTATGTTCTGAATCTTCAATTCTCTGTATTATTGACTTGAAAAGACACAAATTAAAAATATTTTTGGATTTTTAATAATAAGGAATAATCAAAATGCAACTAAAATCAAATAATAATGCATGCAAGACACCAAACTTAGCAGTTTGTATACTAATGACACTAACAAGATGAGAATGCACATGAGAAACAACAAAACACTCAAGTCAATAGAATTCAAAGATCAGAGCAATGAAATCATCAAGAACAACTTGAAGATCAATGAGGGCACATGCATGAATGCAATGAGAACAAAAACATGCAATTGACACTAAACTTAAGATGAGACTCTAGACTCAAACAAGAAATATTTTTGGATTTTATGATTTTGTAATTTTTTTTTTTGGATTTTTCGAAAATTAAGTGGAAGAAGAAAATAAAGGTATCAAAATTCTTAATGAGAATTCCAGGAATCATGCAATGTTAGTCTAAAGCTTTAGTCTAAAGGAATTAGACATAGCTAGCTAAGCTTCAGCAGGACATTGCATTCAAGAGCTAAATTGATGATGATCAATCAGCTTTGGTGATGATAAGAACATCACCTTGAAACACTAGAATTCATTCTTAAGAACTCTGAAGAAAAATAATACCTAATCTAAGCAACAAGATGAACCGTCAGTTGTCCATACACAAACAATCCCCGGCAACGGCGCCAAAAACTTGGTGCACGAAATTGTGATCAATACTTTTTAATACACGAAATAATCCCTAGTAATGGCTCCAAAGACTTGGTGCTCAATACCATGGCATAAACACAACTTCGCACAACTAACCAGCAAGTGCACTGGGTCGTCCAAGTAATACCTTACGTGAGTAAGGGTCGATCCCACGGAGATTGTTGGTATGAAGCAAGCTATGGTCACCTTGTAAATCTCAGTCAGGCAGACTCAAATGGGTATAGATGATGAATAAAGCATAAAGATAAAGATAGAGATACTTATGTATATCATTGGTGAAAGCTTCAGATAAGCATATGAAGATGCCTTCCCTTCCGTCTCTCTGCTTTCCTACAGTCTTCTTCCAATCCTTCTTACTCCTTTCCATGGCAAGCTCATGTAGGGTTTCACCGTTGTCAGTGGCTACCTCCCATCCTCTCAGTGAAAATGTTCCCATGCTCTGTCACAGCATATGGCTAATCAGCTGTCGGTTCTCGGTCAGGCCGGAATAAAATCCATCGATCCTTTTGCGTCTGTCACTAACGCCCCGCCTGCTAGGAGTTTGAAGCACGTCACAGTCATTCAATCATTGAATCCTACTCAGAATACCACAGACAAGGTTAGACCTTCCGGATTCTCTTGAATGCCGCCATCAGTTCTTGCCTATACCACGAAGACTCTGATCTCACGGAATGGCTGGCTCGTTTGTCAGGCGAGCACTCGGTTGTCAGGCGATCAACCATGCATCGTGTTATCAGGAATCCAAGAGATATTCACTAAGCCTCAAATGCTTGTAGAACAAGAGTGGTTGTCAGTCACCTTGTTCATGAGTGAGAATGATGATGAGTGTCACGGATCATCACCTTCATCAAGTTGAAGAACAAGTGATATCTTGGACAAAGAACAAGCGGAATTGAATAGAAGAACAATAGTAATTGCATTAATACTCGACGTACAGCAGAGCTCCACACCTTAATCTATGGTGTGTAGAAACTCCACCGTTGAAAATACATAAGAACAAGGTCTAGGCATGGCCGTGAGGCCAGCCTCCCAATGATCTAAGATAGCATAAAACTCAAAGATAGCTACCAAGATGTCAAATACAATAGTAAAAGGTCCTACTTATAGAAAACTAGTAGCCTAAGGTGTACAAAGATGAGTAAATGACATAAAAATCCACTTCCGGGCCCACTTGGTGTGTGCTTGGGCTGAGCAATGAAGCATTTTTCGTGTAGAGACTCTTTTTGGAGTTAAACGCCAGCTTTTATGCCAGTTTGGGCGTTTAACTCCCATTTAGGTGCCAGTTCCGGCGTTTAACGCTGGAATTTCTTGAGGTGACTTTGAACGCCGGTTTGGGCCTTTAAATCTTGGGCAAAGTATGGACTATCATATATTGCTGGAAAGCCCAGGATGTCTACTTTCCAACGCCGTTGAGAGCGCGCCAATTGGGCTTCTGTAGCTCCAGAAAATCCACTTCGAGTGCAGAGAGGTCAGAATCCAACAGCATCTGCAGTCCTTTTCAGTCTCTGGATCAGATTTTTGCTCAGGTCCCTCAATTTCAGCCAGAAAATACCTGAAATCACAGAAAAACACACAAACTCATAGTAAAGTCCAGAAAAGTGAATTTTAACTAAAAACTAATAAAAATATAATAAAAACTCAACTAAAACTACTAAAAACACACTAAAAACAATGCCAAAAAGCGTACAAATTATCCGCTCATCATATGCGCAACAGAGAGACTAATCTGGGAGTTGCCGACCGGATTTTGTGTTGGATTTGGAACTATAACCGACATGTGATATCACAGCCAATAGGACAGGAATTCATCATATACATTTCTTATATGCTTGTCTGCTTTGATTACTTGTCGTTTTCCTATGTGTATAATATGCCTACTTGCTTCTTGAATTACTTACTATACATGAATATTATCTATGTATTACTTGTTTTCATATACATGTGATTGTTTGGTGCTAAGCAGGTCAAGTAGGCGGCAGTGATGGGATCGTGTGGAGGGTATGTTGGCGAAGGTTGTGGGATACAACAGTGTATTTCTATTAGTTAGAAATTCCCTAAGTTACATAACCCCGTTTATAGTTTATGGTTTGAGTTATTTATTTTATTGAGCTTGGATATCTGTATCGGTGTGAAGTTCTAGGATTGCCTTTGGCATCCCGGAATCTTACATCTTATATAATGGGCACTGATACTACACTGAGAAACTCTGGTTCTCATACCATAATCCATTGTTATTTTTTAGATGCAGGTCGTAACCCACCTCAGTGTGTTGCGAGATGGTGACGGAGCAGAGGACCTTTTGCTATCTTTTATATCTTTTGGTTATTATGTTTTAGTTCCCTCACTTTTGTACTGAATATACTTTGTTGCCTTAGAGGCTAACTTTGAGAGAGATATTATATATGCTATTTTATCCTTCCAATCTCAGTTATGTCTGTATATAACTAGCCGGCTTAAATTCCGCGGGCTGAGGCTAGTGCTTTATGACTATTATACTTATATATCAACATATGTCTTGTTATCTTATATCTATTACTTGTGCCTGTAAGCTTGTAGCCTCGTGTGAACGCTTCGCGCTTTCCTGTTTCTGTTTGAACGTTAATTTCTTCATCAGGCTTCTAGAATTACTATCTTTTTCCATTATATATACATATATAATATCGTATAAGCCTTCAAATTATCGTGACATTTAACTATCCTTTGCTTTACGGCATGAGGTAAGGCTTAGAGTAATTACAGTGTTACATTTAGTGGTATCAGAGCGGTTCATCCTTGTGAGCTTGAGGGATGGACTGATTGTGCTTCAATGCATACTCTATGTCTTTTTCTTTCATGCTATTAGGTTTATCTGCTTGATATGTACATAGCATGCTTGTTTGTGAGTACTTTTGGGATAATTGAAGCACTGAGCTTGAGATATTAAGATTGATCACCATGATCTCGATTGTTTGATGTGGACAGAAAACCCTAATGGCGCCTCGCAGGCAGGGTTGACCACATACACGACGAGAGAGTGAGGATAACCCGTCAGTTGACAACCATGCTAAGTTTATGGCGACAATGACCAACCTAGCCGCTGCGATGCAAGCGAACGCTGTTGCGACTACTCATGCCATAAAGAAAATGGGACAAGGAAATAAAAATGAAAATAGAGAAGGGGCTGGGAACAACTTGGGAAGTGCTCTGATGACACTAGCTACTTTTTTCAAAGTTAACCCACTAACTTTTAAGGGGTCAACGGATCCTACTGAAACTGATAACAGGTTTCGAGCCATGGAATGTGCACTGTAGGATCAGCAGGTCCCAGCTACTCAATTTGTAGAGTTTGTAGCTTACCAATTGATGGGAGAGACTCAACATTGGTGGCAGGGTGAGTGCCAATTGCTGTAACTTCCGAATGCGGATATCCCTTGGGAAGTGTTTCAGACAGCCTTTTGTAAGAAGTATTTTCCAGAGTCCATAAAGGAGGCTAGAAAGTTGGAGATTATGCAACTGAAGTAGGGCTCTATGTATGTGGCCGATTATACAAGCAAGTTCGAGGAACTCTGCATATTTTCGAGGATTTGTCAAGGTGCTCCTGAGTCCTACAAAGGTTGAAAATGCATCAAGTAAGGAGGCCTCAAGGATGACATCATGATTATTGTGACTCCTTTGGAGATAAGAAGGTTCTTTGAGCTAGTAAACAAGGCCCAAGTAGTGGAAGAATGTGCTAGGAAGGTGGCTTTGGTGAGGGATGACCGCCGAGGATCCTATGTAGAGGGTCGTGACAGAGACTTTGCACCAAACAGATGAGACTTCAAAAGAAATGACGCTGGGAAGCAGTCGAGAGCTGATGAGCGGATAATTTATACGCTTTTTGGCATTGTTTTTAGGTAGTTTTTAGTATGATCTAGTTACTTTTAGGGATGTTTTCATTAGTTTTTATGCTAAATTCATATTTCTAGACTTTACTATGAGTTTGTATGTTTTTCTATGATTTCAGGTATTTTCTGGCTGAAATTGAGGGACCTGAGCAAAATTCTGATAGGAGGCTGACAAAGGACTGCTGATGCTGTTGGAATCTGACCTCCCTACACTCAAAATAGATTTTCTGGAGCTACAGAACTTTAAATGGCGCGCTCTCAACGGCTTTGGAAAGTAGACATCCAGAGCTTTCCAGCAATATATAATAGTCCATACTTTATTCGAGATTTGACGACATAAACTGGCGCTCAACGCCAGTTCCATACTGCATTCTAGAGTCAAACGCCAGAAACACGTCACGAACCAGAGTTGAACGCCCAAAACACGTTACAACTTGGCGTTCAACTCCAAGAGAAGCCTCAGCTTGTGGATAGATCAAGCTCAGCCCAAGCACACACCAAGTGGGCCCCGAAAGTGAATTTATTCATCAATTACTTACCTCTGTAAACCCTAGTAGCTAGTTTAGTATAAATAGAACTTTTTACTAGTTTATTAGATATCATGGATTGTATTTTTGATCCTGTGATCACGTTTTGGGGGCTGGCCATTCGGCCATGCCTGGACCTTCATCACTTATGTATTTTCAACGGTGGAGTTTCTACACACCATAGATTAAGGGTGTGGAGCTCTGCTGTACCTCGAGTTTCAATGCAAGTACTACTATTTTCTATTCAATTCGACTTATTCTTATTCTAAGATATTCGTTGCACTTCAACATGATGAATGTGATGATCTGTGACACTCATCATCATTCTCACCTATGAACGCGTGACTGACAATCACTTCTGTTCTACCTTAGACCGGATGCATATCTCTTGGATTCCTTAATCAGAATCTTCGTGGTATAAGCTAGAATTGATGGCGGCATTCATGGGAATCCAGAAAGTCTAACCTTGTTTGTGGTATTCCGAGTATGATTCCGGAATTGAATGACTATGACGAGCTTCAAACTCGCAATTGCTGGGCGTGATGACAAACGCAAAAGAATCAAGGGATTCTATTCCAACATGATCGAGAACCGACAGATGATTAGCCGTGCTGTGACAGAGCATTTGGACCATTTTCACTGAGAAGATGGGATGTAGTCATTGACAACGGTGATGCCCTACATACAGCTTGCCATGGAAAGGAATAAGAAGGATTGAAGGAAGACAGTAGGAAAGCAGAGATCCAACAGGGACAAGCACCTCCACGCACTTATCTAAAATTCCCACTAATAAATTTACATAAGTATTTCTATCCTTTATTATTTAATTAAGTATCTCTTTATATTTTCCGAAAACTACTATCAATTTGAATCCGCCTGACTGAGATTTACAAGATGACCATAACTTGCATCATACCAACAATCTCTGTGGGATCGACCCTTACTCACGTAAGGTATTACTTGGACAATCCAGTACACTTGCTGGTTAGTTATGCGGAGTTGTGACAAAGTGTGATTCATGTCTAAGAGCACCAAGTCTTTGGAGCCATTGTTGATGATCAGAATTTCGTGCACCATGTTTTTGGCGCCGTTGCCGAGGATTGTTTGAATTACAATTACGTGCAACCACAGCGCCAAGTTTTTCTGATCCGGCAACAACACTAAGTTTTTGGCGCCGTTGCCGGGGATTGTTCGAGTTCGGAAAACTAACGGTTCATCTTGTTGCTCAGATTAGGTAATTTTCTTTTCAAAAAATTTTCAAAAATCTTTCAAAAAAATTTTTTTCTTTATTTTCGTTTTTCTAAAGAATATTTTCGAAAAATTTATTAAGAAAATACAAAAAAATCATAAAATCATAAAAATCAAAAATAGTTTTTGTTTCTTGATTGAGTCTTGAGTCAATTTTTAAGTTTGGTGTCAATTGCATGTTTTTAAAAATTTATGCATTGTTTTTCGAAAAATTCATGCATTCATAGTGTTCTTCATGATCTTCAAGTTGTTCTTGGTAAGTCTTCTTGTTTGATCTTGATGTTTTCTTGTTTTGTATCTTTTGTTGTTTTTCATATGCATTTTTTGTTTGTTAGAGTCCAAGCATTAAAGAATTCTAAGTTTGGTGTCTTGCATGTTTTCTTTGCATCAAAAATTTTTCAAAAATATGTTCTTGATGTTCATCATGATCTTCAAAGTGTTCTTGGTGTTCATCTTGACATTCATAGTGTTCTTGCATGCATCTTGTGTTTTGATCCAAAATTTTTATGTTTTGGGTCATATTTGTGTTTTTCTCTCTCATAATTAAAAATTCAAAAATAAAAATATCTTTTCTTTAATTTTCTCATAATTTTCAAAAATTTGAGTTGACTTAGTCAAAAATTTTTAAAATTAGTTGTTTCTTACAAGTCAAGTCAAATTTTCAATTTTAAAAATCCAATCTTTTCAAAACTTTTTCAAAAATAAATTCTTTTTCATTTTTATCTTATGATTTTTGAAAATTTAAAAATATTTTTCAAAAATATTTTTCTTAATTTTATCTTTATTTTCAAAAATTATGCTAACAATTAATGTGATTGATTAAAAAATTTGAAGTTTGTTACTTTCTTGTTAAGAAAGGTTCAATCTTTAAATTCTAGAATCATATCTTTTAGTTTCTTGTTAGTCAAGTAATTAATTTTAATTTTAAAAATTAAATCTATCTTATCTTATCTTTTATATCATATCTTTTTCAAAATTTTATCTTTTTCAAAAATTTGATTTTAAAATATCTTATCTAACTTCTTATCTTCTTATCTTCTCAAATTTGATTTTAATATCTTTTTCAACTAACTATTTGACTTTTTGTTTGTTTCTTATCTTTTTCAAAACCACCTAACTACTTCTCCCTCTCTAATTTTCGAAAATATCTCACCTCTTTTTCAAAATTCTTTTTAATTAATTAACTAATTGTTTTAAAATTTTAATTTTAATTCTATCTCATCTTTAATTTTCAAAAATCATTAACTCCTTTTCAAAATTAATTTTCGAATTCTCTCTCACATCTTCTTCTATTTATTTATTTATTTACTAACACTTCTCTTCACCTCTCTTCATCTCCAATCACTGCTTCTATCCTCACCCTTGTGTTTGGGTTCTTCTTCACTTTTATTCCTTTCTTCTTCTACTAATAATAAGGATCCTCTTTACTGTGACATAGAGGATTCCTCTTCTTTTCTTGTTCTCTTCTCCTTCATATGAGCAGGAACAAGGAAAAAGGCATCTTTGTTAAAGCTGATCCAGAACCTGAAAGGACTCTGAAGAGAAAACTAAGAGAAGCTAAATTACAACAATCTAGAGGCAACCTTTCTGAAATTTTTGAACAAGAGAAGGAGATGGCAGCCAAACCCAACAACAATAATGCAAGGAGGATGCTTGGTGATTTCACTAAACCAACGTCCAAGTTTGATGGAAGAAGCATCTCAATTCCTGCCATTGGAGCAAACAATTTTAAACTGAAACCTCAATTAGTTGCTTTGATGCAACAGAACTGCAAGTTTCATGGACTTCCATCTGAAGATCCTTATCAATTTTTAACTGAGTTCTTGCAGATTTGTGAGACTGTCAAGACAAATGGAGTAGATCCTGAAGTCTACAGACTCATGCTTTTCCCTTTTGCTGTAAGAGACAGAGCTAGAACATGGTTGGACTCACAACCTAAAGATAGCCTGGACTCCTGGGATAAGCTGGTCACGGCCTTCTTGGATAAATTTTTTCCTCCTCCCAAGCTTAGAGTGGATGTTCAGACCTTCAAGCAAAAAGATGGTGAATCCCTCTATAATGCTTGGGAAAGATACAAGCAGATGACCAAAAAGTGTCCTTCTGACATGTTTTCAGAATGGACCATATTAGATATATTCTATTATGGTCTATCTAAGTTTTCCAAAATGTCATTGGACCATTCTGCAGGTGGATCCATTCACTTAAAGAAAACGCCTACAAAAGCTCAAGAACTTATTGACATGGTTGCAAATAACCAATTCATGTACACTTTTGAGAGGAATTCTGTGAATAATGGGATGCCTCAGAGGAAGGGAGTTCTTGAAATTGATGCTCTGAATGCCATATTGGCTCAGAACAAAGTGTTGACTCAGCAAGTCAACATGATTTCTCAAAGTCTGAATGGATGGCAAAATGCATCCAACAGTACTAAAGAGGCAGCTTCTGAAGAAGCTTATGATCCTGAGAACCCTGCAATAGTAGAAGTAAATTACATGGGTGAACCTTATGGAAACACCTATAATTCATCATGGAGAAATCATCCAAATTTCTCATGGAAGGATCAACAAAAGCCTCAACAAGGCTTTAATAATGGTGGAAGAAACAGGCTAAGCAATAACAAGCCTTTTCCATCATCTTCTCAGCAACAGACAGAGAATTCTGAGCAGAGCCCCTCTAATTTAGCAAATTTAGTCTCTGATCTGTCTAAGGCCACTTTAAGTTTCATGAGTGAAACAAGGTCCTCCATCAGAAATTTGGAGGCACAAGTGGGCCAGCTGAGTAAGAAAGTCACTGAAACTCCTCCCAGTATTCTCCCAAGCAATACATAAGAAAATCCAAAAGGAGAGTGCAAGGCCATTGATGTAATCAATATGGCCGAATGCACAAGGGAGGAGAAGGACGAAAATCCTAGTGAGGAAGACCTCCTGAGATGTCTCTCAAACAAGAAGGAGTTCCCTATTGAGGACCTAAAGGAATCTGAGGCTCATATAGAGACCATAGAGATTCCACTAAATCTCCTTTTGCCATTCATGAGCTTTGAAGACTATTCTTCCTCAGAAGAGGATGAAGATGTGATTGGAGAGCAAGTTGCTCAATATCTAGGAGCCATCATGAATCTGAATGCCAAGTTGTTTGGTAATGAGACTTGGGAAGGTGAACCTCCCTTGCTCATTAGTGAACTAGATACATGGGTTCAGAAAACTTTAACTCAAAAGAGACAAGATCCTGGTAAATTCTTAATACCCTGTACCATAGGCACCATGACCTTTAAAAAGGCTCTGTATGATCTAGGGTCAGGCATAAATCTTATGCCACTCTCTGTAATGGAGAAGCTGGGGATCATTGAGGTACAGCCTGCCTTATTCTCATTACAATTGGCAGACAAGTCAGTAAGACAAGCTTATGGATTAGTAGAGGACGTGTTGCTAAAGGTTAAAGGCCTTTACATTCCTGCTGATTTCATAATCTTAGACACTAGGAAGGAGGAGGATGAATGCATCATCCTTAGAAGACCTTTTCTAGCCACAGCAGAAGCTGTGATAGATGTTAACAGAGGAGAATTAGTCCTTCAATTGAATGGGGACTACCTTGTGTTTAAGGCACACGGCTATCCTTTTGTAACAAGGGAGAGTAAGCATGCAGAGCTTCTCTCAGTACAGAGTCAAACAGAGCCCCAACAATCAAACTCTAAGTTTGGTGTTGGGAGTCCACAACATTGACCTGATCACCTTTGTGGCTCCAAAAGAGCCCACTGTTAAGCTAGTGACACTAAAAGAGCGCTTGTTGGGAGGCAACCCAATTTTTATTTATCTAATTTTATTTTATTTTCATTATTCTTTTATGTTTTATTAGGTTCATGATCATGTGGAGTCACGAAAAAATATTAAAATTAAAAACAGAATCAAAAATAGCATAAGAAAAATCACACCTTAGAGGAAGGACTTACTGGCGTTTAAACGCTAGTAAGGAGCATCTGGCTGGCGTTTAACGCCAGAACAGAGCATGGATCTGGCGCTGAACGCCAGAAACAAGCAACATCCTGGCGTTTGAACGCCAGGAATATGCCCTGAGGAAAGCTGGTGCTGAATGCCAGTAACAAGCATGGAACTGGTGTTCAACGCCAGAAACATGCTACACATGGGCGTTGAACGCCCAGAATGAGCATCACTTCGGCGTCTAAACGCCAGAATTACATGCAAAGGCATTTTACATGCCTAATTGGTGCAGGGATGTAAATCCTTGACACCTCAGGATCTGTGGACCCCACAGGATCATCTCAGGATCTGTGGACCCCACAGGATCCCCACTTACCATCATCTCACCTTACCTCCTAATAATCCTATAACACACTTTCCCCAAAACCCTTCACCAATCACCTCAATCTCTCTTCCCAATTACCCCCTTCACCACTCACATCCTTCCACTCTTTCCCATAAACCCACCTACCTTCAAATTCAAATTTCTTTCCCACCCAAACCCACCCTAAATGGCTGAACCTACCCACTCTCCTCTCCCTATATAAACCCCTCCATTCTCCTTAATTTTCACATAATACAAACCTCTTTTCTCCTTCTTGGCCGAATACACCTCTCCCCCTCTCCTCCATATTTTCTTCTTCTTCTTCTTCTTTTCTTTCTTCTCTTGCTCGAGGGAAAGCAATATTTTAAGTTTGGTGTGGTAAAATCATAAGCTTTTTGTTTTTCCATTACCATTGATGGCACCTAAGGCCGGAGAATCCTCTAGAAAAGGGAAAGGGAAGACAAAAGCTTCCACCTCTGAGTCATGGGAGATGGAAAGATTCATCTCCAAAGCCCATCAAAACCACTTCTATGATGTTGTGGCCAAGAAGAAGGTGATCCCCGAGGTCCCTTTCAAGCTCAAGAAAAATGAGTATCCGGAGATCCGACATGAGGTCCAAAGAAGAGGTTGGGAAGTTCTAACCAACCCCATCCAACAAGTCGGAATCTTAATGGTTCAACAGTTCTATGCCAATGCATGGATCACTAGGAACCATGATCAAAGTAAGAACCCGAACCCAAAGAATTATCTTACAATGGTTCGGGGGAAATACTTAGATTTTAGTCCGGAAAATGTGAGGTTGGCGTTCAACTTACCCATAATGCAAGGAGATGTACGCCCCTACACTAGAAGGGTCAACTTTAATCAAAGGTTGGACCAAGTCCTTATGAACATATGTGTGGAAAGAGCTCAATGGAAAAGAGAATCCAAAGGCAAGCCGGTTCAACTAAGAAGACTGGACCTCAAGCCTGTGGCTAGAGGATGGTTGGAGTTCATTCAACGTTCCACCATCCCCACTAGCAACCGATCTGAAGTTATTGTGGATCGGGCCATCATGATTCATAGCATCATGATTGGAGAGGAAGTAGAAGTTCATGAAGTCATCTCCCATGAATTCTACAAAATAGCCGATAAGTCCTCTACTTTGGCAAGGCTAGCTTTTCCTCATCTTATTTGCCATCTATGTTACTCAGCTGGAGTTATCATAGAAGGAGACATCCTCATTGAGGTGGACAAGCCCATCACTAAGAAAAGGATGGAGCAAACAAGAGAGCCCACTCATGGAACCCAAGAGACGCATGAGGAAGCTCATCACCAAGAAATCCCGGAGATGCCTCAAGGGATACACTTTCCTCCCAACAACTATTGGGAACAACTCAACACTTCCTTAGAAGATTTGAGTTACAATGTGGATCAATTAAGGGTGGAACATGAAGAGCACTCCATCATTCTCCATGAAATTAGAGAAGATCAAAGAGAAATGAGGGAGGAGCAACAAAGGGAAGGAAGAGACATAGAAGAACTCAAGGACATCATTGGTTCTTCAAGAAGAAAGCGCCACCATCACTAAGGTGGATTCATTCTTTGTTCTTATTTTTTTTCTGTTTTTCGGTTTTTATGCTTATTATGTCATCTATATTTGTGTCTCTACTTCATGATCATTAGTGTTTAGTAACTATGTCTTAAAGTTATAAATAAATTCCATGAATCCTTCATCTCTCTTAAAAGAAAAATGTTTCTAATTCAAAAGAACAAGAAGTACATGATTTTTGAATTTATCCTTGAATTTAGTTTAATTATATTGATGTGGTGACAATACTTTTTGTTTTCTAAATGAATGATTGAACATTGCATCTTTTTGATCTTGTTGTTTATGAATGTTAAAATGGTTGGCTCTTGAAAGAATGATGAACAAAGAAAAATGTTATTAACAATCTAAAAAATCATGAAATTGATTCTTGAAACAAGAAAAAGCAGTGAAAAAGCAAAAGCTTGCGAAAAAAATAATTTTGGCGAAAAAATAGAAAGAAAAAGAAAAAAGCAAGCAGAAAAAGCCAATAGCCCTTAAAACCAAAAGGCAAGGGTAAAAAGGATCAAAGGCTTTGAGCATCAATGGATAGGAGGGCCCAAGGAAATAAAATCCAGGCCTAAGCGGCTAAATCAAGCTGTCCCTGATCATATGCTTGTGGCATGCAGGTCCAAGTGAAAAGCTTGAGACTGAGTGGTTAAAGTCGTGATCCAAAGTAAAAAGAGTGTGCTTAAAAGCTCTGGACACCTCTAACTGGGGACTCTAGCAAAGCTGAGTCACAATCTGAAAAGGTTCACCCAGTCATGTGTCTGTGGCATTTATGTATCCGGTGGTAATACTGGAAAATAAAATGCTTAGGGCCACGGCCAAGACACATAAAAGTAGCTGTGTTCAAGAATCAACAAACTTAACTAGGAGAATCAATAACACTATCTGAAATTCTAAGTTCCTAGAGAAGCCAATCATTCTGAACTTCAAAGGAAAAAGTGAGATGCCAAAACTGTTCAGAAGCAAAAAGCTACAAGTCCTGCTCATCTAATTAGAATTAATATTCATTGATATTTTGGGATTTATAGTATATTCTCTTCTTTTTATCCTAATTGATTTTCAGTTGCTTGGGGACAAGCAACAATTTAAGTTTGGTGTTGTGATGAGCGGATAATTTATACGCTTTTTGGCATTGTTTTTAAGTAGTTTTTAGTATGATCTAGTTACTTTTAGGGATATTTTCATTAGTTTTTATGCTAAATTCATATTTCTGGACTTTACTATGAGTTTGTGTGTTTTTCTGTGATTTCAGGTATTTTCTGGCTGAAATTGAGGGACTTGAGCAAAATTCTGATAGGAGGCTGACAAAGGACTGCTGATGCTGTTAGAATCTGACCTCCCTACACTCAAAATAGATTTTATGGAGCTACAGAACTTTAAATGGGGCGCTCTCAATGGCTTTGGAAAGTAGACATCCAGAGCTTTCCAGCAATATATAATAGTCCATACTTTATTCGAGATTTGACGACGTAAACTGGCGCTCAACGCCAATTCCATGCTGCATTCTAGAGTCAAACGCCAGAAACACGTCACGAACCAGAGTTGAACGCCCAAAACACGTTACAACTTGGCGTTCAACTCCAAGAGAAGCCTAAGCTCGTGGATAGATCAAGCTCAGCCCAAGCACACACCAAGTGGGCCCCGGAAGTGAATTTATGCATCAATTACTTACCTCTGTAAACCCTAGTAGCTAGTTTAGTATAAATAGAACTTTTTACTAGTTTATTAGATATCCTGGATTGTATTTTTGATCCTGTGATCACGTTTTGGGGGCTAGCCATTCGGCCGTGCCTGGACCTTCATCACTTATATATTTTCAACGGTGGAGTTTCTACACACCATAGAAGATGGCGACTTAGGTCAGGTATGTCAGTTGGATGGAGTTAGTGAACTAAATTAGTAAATTATGTATGATAATGTGATTATGGTATGCATTGTTCTCCATCGTAGGGGATATAGTAGTCTCTCGCCGACATTCGGATGTGAGGGTTGTGGCAGTCTCCCACTCACGTAACATGCATTGTTTTGGTAAGTTGATATGTGCCTCGGACAAGGACTGTGGCAGTCTCCGCTTGTCGAGGTAGCGGTGCCGGCGTAGGGTCTGTGGTAGTTTTCCGCCTACCTTGAGATGTGAAGATTGAAGCTGGACTTCCCACTCACATTTCTCTCTAGTTACAAGGTGGTAGGGCATTATCCCATGGAATCATGTGGCATCCAGAGGAAGGTGTTAGGGAACTCTCCCTCGGAACGTTCCCCTTTGAATGGAGAAGGTGGTAGGGCCCTCATCAATCAAAATTATTCCTCATGAGTATGCACAACAAAGAGACTAATCCGGGAGTTGCCGACCGAATTTTGTGTCGGATTCGGCACTATAACCGACATGTGATATCACAGCTAATAAGACAGGAATTCATCATATGCATCTCTTATATGCTTGTCTGCTTTGATTAATTTCCGTTTGCCTATATATATAATATGCCTAGTTGTTGCTTCCTGAATTACTTGCTATACATGAATATTATCTGTATATTACTTGTTTGCATATAATTGTGATTGTTTGGTGCTGAGGAGGTCAGGTAGGCGACGGCGATGGGATCGCGTGGAGGGTAGGTTGGTGAAGGTTGTGGGATACAGTGGTGTGTTTGCTATTAGTTAGAAATTTCTTAAGTTAGATAACCCCGTTTATGGTTTATGGTTTGAGTTATTTATTTTGTTGAGATTGGATATCTATATCGGTGTGAAGTTGTAGGATTGCCTTTGGCATTGATGAGCGGATAATTTGTACGCTTTTTGGCATTGTTTTTAGTATGTTTTTAGTAGTTTTAGTTTAGTTTTTATTATATTTTTATTAGTTTTTAATTAAAATTCACTTTTCTGGACTTTACTATGAGTTTGTGTGTTTTTCTGTGATTTCAAGTATTTTCTGGCTGAAATTGAGGGATCTGAGCAAAAATCTGATTCAGAGACTGAAAAGGACTGCAGATGCTGTTGGATTCTGACCTCCCTGCACTCGAAGTGGATTTTCTGGAGCTATAGAAGCCCAATTGGCGCGCTTTCAACGGCGTTGGAAAGTAG
Organism: Arachis stenosperma; assembly: GCF_014773155.1. Lineage (NCBI taxonomy): Eukaryota > Viridiplantae > Streptophyta > Magnoliopsida > Fabales > Fabaceae > Arachis > Arachis stenosperma. The sequence continues at coordinate 129,560,527 of NC_080379.1, forward strand.
ACATCCTGGGCTTTCCAGCAATATATGATAGTCCATACTTTGCCCAAGATTTGATGGCCCAAACCGGCGTTCAAAGTCACCTACAGAAATTCCAGCGTTAAACGCCGGAACTGGCACCTAAATGGGAGTTAAACGCCCAAACTGGCATAAAAGCTGGCGTTTAACTCCAAGGAGAGTCTCTACACGAAAATGCTTCATTGCTCAGCCCAAGCACACACCAAGTGGGCCCGGAAGTGGATTTTTATGTCTTTTACTCATCTTTGTACACCTTAGGCTACTAGTTTTCTATAAGTAGGACCTTTTACTATTGTATTTATCATCTTTGGACATCTAGTTCTTAGATCATTTGGGGGCTGGCCTCACGGCCATGCCTAGACCTTGTTCTTATGTATTTTCAACGGTGGAGTTTCTACACACCATAGATTAAGGTGTGGAGCTCTGCTGTACCTCGAGTATTAATGCAATTACTATTGTTCTTCTATTCAATTCCGCTTGTTCTTGTTCCAAGATATCACTTGTTCTTCAATTTGATGAATGTGATGATATGTGACACTCATCATCATTCTCACTTATGAACAAGGTGACTGACAACCATTCTTGTTCTACAAGCATCCGAGGCTTAGTGAATATCTCTTGGATTCTTTAATCGGAATCTTCGTGGTATAGGCAGGACCTGATGGCGGCATTCAAGAGAATCCAGAAGGTCTAAACCTTGTCTGTGGTATTCTGAGTAGGATTCAATGATTGAATGACTGTGACGTGCTTCAAACCTGTAACCTACTGGGCGTTAGTGACAGACGCAAAAGAGGGATTCTATTCCGGTAGGGGAGGGAACCACACTGGTGATTGGCAGTACTGTGACAGAGTGCGTGCATTAGCTTTCACTGCGAGGATGGGAGGTAGCCATTGACAACGGTGAAACCCTACACGAGCTTGCCATGGAAAGGAGTAAGAAGGATTGGATGAAGACAGTAGGAAAGCAGAGAGACGGAAGGGAAGGCATCTTCATATGCTTGTCTGAAGCTCTTACACCAATGATATACATAAGTATCTCTATCTTTATCTTTTATGTTATTTTTGTTCATCATCTATACCCATTTGAGTCTGCCTGACTAAGATTTACAAGATGACCATAGCTTGCTTCATACCACCAATCTCCGTGGGATCGACCCTTACTCGCGTAAGGTTTATTACTTGGACGACCCAGTGCACTTGCTGGTTAGTTGTGCGAAGTTGTAGTGATCACAATTTCGTGCACCAAGTTTTTGGCGCCGTTGCCGGGGATTGTTCTTGTGTATGGACAACTGACGGTTCATCTTGTTGCTTAGATTAGGTATTATTTTTCTTCAGAGTTCTTAAGAATGAATTCTAGTGTTTCAAGGTGATGTTCTTACCATCACCAAAGCTGATTGATCATCATCAATTTAGCTCTTGAATGCAATGTCTTGCTGAAGCTTAGCTAGCTATGTCTAATTCCTTTAGACTAAAGCTTTAGACTAACATTGCATGATTCCTGGAATTCTCATTAAGAATTTTGATACCTTTATTTTTCTTTTCACCTAATTTTCGAAAAATAACCAAAAAAAAAATTACAAAAGCATAAAATCCAAAAATATTTCTTGTTTGAGTCTAGAGTCTCATCTTAAGTTTAGTGTCAATTGCATGTTTCTGTTCTTACTGCATTCATGCATGTGTCTTCATTAATCTTCAAGTTGCTCTTGATGATTTTCTTGTTTTGATCTTTGAATTCTATTGACTTGAGTGTTTTGTTGTTTCCCATATATACAAACTGCTAAGTTTGGTGTCTTGCATGCATTGTTATTTGATTTTAGTTGCATTTTGATTATTCCTCATTATTAAAAATCCAAAAATATTTTTTATTTGTGTCTTTTCAAGTCAATAATACAGAGAATTGAAGATTCAGAACATACTGCAGAGGAATCACACAGAAAAAGCTGGGCATTCAAAAATGCCCAGTGAAGAAGACAGACTGGCGTTTAAACGCCAGCCAGGGTGCCTGGTTGGGCGTTTAACGCCCAAAAGGGTAGTAGTTTGGGCGTTAAACGCCAGAATGTGCACCATTCTGGGCGTTTAACGCCAGGATGGCACAAGGGGGAAGATTTTGTTTTCAAAATCAATTTTTTTCAAGTTTTCAAAGTTTTTCAAAATCAAATCTTTTTCAAAATTAATTTCTTTCCTTTTTCAAAGATACTTACTAACAATTAATGATTTGATTGAACATTTCAAGTATGTTGCCTTTTCTGTTGAGAAAGGTTTTGTTCATACCCTGACCGAGCTCCCCAAACTCGGCAAAGTTCATAGAAGGTCCGACCTCGTCCCCAGGCCCATGCCTGAGGTCGGACCTCGGACAATAAAGCTAAAGAAGCCCAAAAGGAACGAAGCCCAAGACCTAAAGGCCGAAAAGGCCTAGGAAAGGCGGTTCCACAAAGATAAAGATAAAACTCCCAAAAGGATAAGATAAGATAAGAATATCTTATCCAGGGAAGATCGCGGCCAACTACTATAAATACACTGGAGCACCCAGGTATAACACACACTCTAATTCTACTCAATATCTGCTTGGACCCATGCTAACTTAAGCATCGGAGTGTCATTGCAGGTACCACCACCAACCACTCGGCATACCAAGCTCGGGTCATCAATCCCCCCATCTCGGGCCTCCCTAAGACGACCGAGCTGCACGTTTCAGGTAACCCTCGGAACATTGGCGCCGTTGCCGGGGACCTGGAAGTCATCCCTTTACCATGGCGGACGACCCTCCCAACAATAACCACGCTACATCAGAACAAGAGGAGGAAGTTGACACCGGAGAACGACCGGACAGCCCTCTATCACCACGCACTCCAGGAGGAAACAAACAGAATCGCCCAAAGACATCACTCCCAAACCAAGATCCCCAAAATCCCGAAAGCTCGGAAATTCTAGAAGCAGTTCGGACACAGCAAAACCGGCTAAAACAACTCGAAGAGGACGTAAAAAAGCAGAAAGAAACTGAACAAGATCTGAGGAGGGAAGCTCGCAAGCGCAGAGAATTAGAAGAAAAACTACGGAAAATAGAGGCCAACCTGAAGGACCGGACGGAACGCGGCACCACCCCGAAGGCAATCATGATCCCTTCACACGAGAGATCATGAAGGAGAAGGTACCGCGAAACTTCAAACCACCCGATATGGACCTCTACGACGGCACCACCGATCCAAGTCACCACCTCAGCAACTTCAGAAGCAGAATGTACCTAGTCGACGCCTCCGACGCGATTCGGTGCAAAGCCTTCCCCACCACTCTCACCAAGTCGGCCATGAAGTGGTTCGACAACCTGCCACCAGGATCAATCTCCAGCTTCGAGGACCTAACCAAAAAATTCCTAACAAGGTTCTCTATTCAAAAGGACAAGGCAAAACACGCCCCCAGTCTACTCGGGATCAAGCAAGGTAACCAAGAAACTCTCCGAGAATACATGGAGCGATTCAACAAAGCCTGCCTGGACATACAACACTTGCCCACTGAAGCAGCCATCATGGGACTGGCAAACGGCCTAAAAGAGGGACCGTTTAGCCAATCCCTATCCAAACGATACCCGACCTCTCTATACGAGGTGCAGGAGCGGGCAGAAAAATACATCAACATGGAGGAAACCTCCCAGCTGAGAGACTCTTCTAGAAAAGAATCAACCTACCCACTCCGAGATCGAGATCGGGAACAGAAGAAGAAAGAAGAACCCAACTCGGACAAGCCGCGGAAGTACCACAGCTACACCCCCCTCCGAGTCTCCCTAGTAGACGTCTACAGAGAAGTATGCCACACCGAAAAGATCCCACCACCCCGACCTCTAAAACACAAGAGAGCGGGGAGAGATCGGTCCGAGTACTGTGAATACCACAAACTTTATGGCCATTCTACTAACGACTGCCACGACCTAAAAAATGTTATAGAAAAACTAGCCAGAGAAGGAAAACTCGACAGATACATAGCAGAGAAAGGAGAAGAGACCAAGAAGAGAAGGAGGGGAGATAACGAAGATCGGGCAGAACGAACCCCACGAACCCCTGAAAGACACGTACACATGATAAACGGAGGTTTCGCAGGCGGAGGAACATCCAGATCCTCGCGAAAAAGGCACCTCAAAGAAGTCTACCACATCCGAGAAGACAGTCCCCTGCCCGAGCTACCTATAATCTCATTTACCCGAGAAGATGCTCAAGGGATAATACCCGGGCACGACGATCCAATGGTAATCACCATTATTCTAGCAAACGCCAACTTACATCGAACCCTGATTGACCAGGGAAGCTCAGCAGATATCCTGTTCAAAGCGGCCTTCGACAAACTCGGACTTGAAGAAAAAGAGCTAAAAGCCTATCCCACCGACCTATTTGGGCTAGGGGACACCCCAATCCATCCCTTAGGATACGTCTCGCTACACACTACCTTTGGAAAAGGCGAGCAATCTAAAACATTAAGCATCGACTACATTATAGTCGATGTCACTTCAGCATACAATGCCCTCATTGGGCGACCAACCTTAAACAGACTGGCAGCTATAGTCTCGACCCCACACCTCTGTATGAAGTTCCCCACCACAAAAGGAATCGCTACCCTAAAGGGCGACCAAAAACTAGCACGACGATGCTACAACGAAAGCCTAAGCCTAAAAGGGAAAGAGATCAACACGATAGAACTCGGACGAGTCCAAGCCCGAGAAGATCTTCGACCACAACCAGAGGGAGAAACCGAAAAAGTCCAGATTGGGAGCACACCTGAAAAAACGACAAACATAGGGGCAAACCTCGAAGCGGGCTTAAAAGAGGAACTCATAACCCTCTTAAGGGAGAATTCCGACCTCTTCGCCTGGAGAGCCTCCGACATGCCAGGCATAAGCCCCGACCTGATGTGCCATAAGCTATCAGTGTACCCGGGATCCTGACCTGTCCAACAAAGACGCAAAAAGCTCGGGCCCGAACGCATGCAAGCAATAGAGGAACAAGTCCAAGCACTACTAGATGCAGGGTTCATTAGGGAAGTAAAATACCCCCTATGGCTCGCAAACGTGGTCCTGGTAAAAAAGCCCAATGGAAAATGGAGAATGTGCGTCGACTACACGGATCTCAACAAAGCCTGCCCCAAAGATCCATATCCACTACCAAACATCGACGCCTTAGTAGACGCAGCCTCAGGCTATAGATATCTCTCCTTCATGGACGCATACTCAGGATACAACCATATCCCGATGTACGGACCTGACCAAGAAAAGACCTCGTTCATAACCCCAAGGGCAAACTACTGCTACGTAGTAATGCCCTTCGGGCTGAAGAACGCAGGGGCAACCTACCAGAGGCTAATGAACAAAGTGTTCTCAGAGCACATCGGACTACAACTGGAGGTATACGTCGACGACATGCTGGTAAAGACACAGGAAGACAGAAACTTGCTGACCGACCTCGCCAGTGTCTTCGGCACCCTCAGAAAACACAACATGAGACTTAACCCGACGAAGTGCACCTTCGCCGCAGAAGCCGGAAAGTTCTTAGGCTTCATGCTGACTCAAAGGGGCATCGAAGCAAACCCGGACAAATACCAAGCAATACTCAATATGAAGAGCCCGACATGTGTCAAAGAAGTACAACAACTGAATGGAAGGCTGGCCGCCCTATCAAGATTCTTGGCAGGATCAGCGATAAAATCACTACCTCTCTACTCACTCCTAAAGAAAGGGAAACCCTTCTCGTGGACCCCGGAGTGCGAAAAAGCCTTTCAAGAATTCAAGGAATTCCTCGGGCGGCCACCAATCCTAACCCGACCTTTAAAAGGGGAAGAGCTCGTACTATACCTCTCGGTCGGACATCGGGCAGTCGCTTCAGCGCTAATACGAGAAAATGATCAAGGACAACACCCCATATACTTCGTAAGCAAGGCACTACAAGGGGCCGAATTAAACTATCAAAAGATAGAAAGATTCGCCTACGCCCTAGTGCTCACAGCCTGGAGGCTCCGTCCCTACTTTCAAACCCACACCATCAAAGTCCGGACAGACCAACCCATGAGACACATCCTGCAAAAAACAGACCTGGCAGGACGAATACTACAATGGGCGGTGGAACTGTCCGAGTTCGACCTCCACTATGAAGCCCGGACTGCCATAAAATCTCAATATCTAGCCGACTTCATCGCAGAATACACTGAGACCCCTGGAACCCCACTCTCATGGAACCTATATGTCGACGGGTCCTCAAACAAAACGGGAAGCGGAGCCGGGGTCATACTCGAAAGCGACCAAGGAACGCGGATAGAACTATCCCTAAAATTCGAGTTCCAGGCTTCAAACAACCAAGCTGAATACGAGGCCCTACTAGCTGGTCTAAAGCTAGCCAAAGAGGTCGGAGCCCAGAGAATCGCGATCTTCAGCGACTCCCAGGTCATCACATCACAAGTAAATGGAAGTTACCAGGCCAAAGACACAACTATGAAAAATACCTGGACCAAACACAGGCACAATTACGCCACTTCCCAGAAATACAAATCCAGCACATACCTCGGGAACAAAATGCCCGGGCAGACGCCCTCTCAAAGCTTGCTAGCACCAAGCCCGGAGGCAACAACAGAAGTCTTCTCCAGGAAACCTTACAATCTCCCTCCGTGCCAAGAGAGGAAGAAATACTAAATATATCCAACCAACAGCAAGGATGGATGACCCCCATACTCAACTACCTGAGGTCAGGAACTCTCCCCGCCGAAAGAAAAGAAGCTAAAAGGCTTACAAAGGACGCCCAGAATTATACACTAATTCACGACATATTATACAGAAGAGGATTCTCAAACCCCCTCCTTAGGTGCGTTCCGACCTCAGAAACAAAAGGCGTCCTCGAAGAAGTCCACGAAGGCATGTGCGGGAACCATCTCGGAGCTCGGGCACTATCCAAAAAAGTAGTCAGGGCCGGGTTCTACTGGCCGACCTTGCAAAGAGACGCAACAGAGTTTGTGAAAATATGCCCCCCCTGCCAAAAACACGCCAATTTTCACAAGGCACCACCCGAAGACCTTATCAGCATCACTGCGCCATGGCCCTTCGCAAAATGGGGACTCGATTTACTCGGCCCGTTCCCACAAGGACCGGGGCAAGTCAAATACCTCATAGTAGGGGTCGACTACTTCACAAAGTGGATCGAAGCTGAACCCTTAGCCACCATTACGGCTCAGAAAAGCCGCAAATTCCTATACAAAAACATTGTCACAAGGTTCGGAGTCCCCTACTCCATCACAACAGACAATGGAACACAATTCACGGACACAAGTTTTCAGAAATTGGTGGCCGAACTAAAAATCAAACAGCAATTCACATCAGTGGAGCACCCACAAGCCAATGGGCAAGCAGAGGCTGCAAATAAAGTCATCTTGGCCGGGTTAAAACGAAGACTCCAAGAGACCAAAGGGGCGTGGGCCGAGGAGCTCCCCCAGGTACTATGGGCATATCGGACAACCCCACACTCTACAACGGGAGAATCACCGTTCCGACTAGCTTATGGGATGGAGGCAATGATTCCTATCGAAATAGATGAAGGGTCACCCAGAATCATCTTCTACAATGAAAAAGATAACCCGCAGGCACAAAGGGAAGAACTCGACCTCCTCCCCGAGGTCCGAGAAAGAGTCCGGATTCGAGAAGAAGCCTTAAAACGGCGAACGGCCCTCAGATACAATCAGAAAGTTATAAAGCGAAGCTTCTCCATTCACGACCTAATTCTAATCCGAAATGACATCGGAACACAAAAGTCGGGAGAAGGAAAGCTAGCCGCAAATTGGAAAGGGCCCTACAAGGTAACAGAAGTCTTAGGAACAGGCTATTACAAAGTATCCGACCTAGAAGGCAACGAGCTGCCCAGGGCCTGGCACGCCTGTAATCTAAGACGAAAGTACCCCACCAAGGCGCATTAATTTATGCTCGACAAAACGCAAAAAATCATTTGTCAAGAGACCATACAAGGTCGGCAAAGATAAAGCGACGAGGTTCAAATTAATGTGAGAAGTTATAAAGTAACTCTGAAAAGGCTCAAAAAAAAAGCCAAATAAAAAGAGATTACAAAAATAACTTAAAGGACCGACCAACGAAAAGGTCGGACCTAACAAAAGGAGGTACTCAAAGGCCCGAGGTCCGAAGAAAAGCCCGGATCCAAGGAAGAAGCCTCAAAACAAAAGTTTCAAAACGCTAAGCTAAAAAGTTGTTATCCAAAAAGCAACTAAAAAGCATAAAAGCGGAAACAAAAGCCAAAACGCGAACAAGGCTAAAACAAAGGTTTCAAAACGCTAAGCTAAAAAGTTGTTATCCAAAAAGCAACTAAAAAGCATAAAAGCGGAAACAAAAGCCAAAACGCGAACAAGGCTAAAACAAAGGTTTCAAAACGCTAGCTAAAAAGTTGTTATCCAAAAAGCAACTAAAAAGCATAAAAGCGGAAACAAAAGCCAAAACGCGAACAAGGCTAAAACAAAGGTTTCAAAACGCTAGCTAAAAAGTTGTTATCCAAAAAGCAACTAAAAAGCATAAAAGCGGAAACAAAAGCCAAAACGCGAACAAGGCTAAAACAAAGGTTGCAAAACGCTAGCTAAAAAGTTGCTATCCAAAAAACAACTACAAAGCATAAAAAGCGGAACAAAAAGTCAAAAGCGCAAAAACACCGCATAATAAGCTAAAAAAGTTACTACAAGTAGCTAAATAGCAGAAAGGTGTCCAAAGCGTTCACGAAAAACATCCAAAAAGCAAAAAGAACCCACAGGCCGGGTAAAAAGCCAAAAACAAAAGATCACAGAGGATCAAGGACCTTTCCGGTCTCCACATCAACAGAAGGCTGCGGAGGAAAAATGGAAACTGGAACTGCATCAACGACACCGTCATCCCGGTTTAAAACCTCCACGCCAGAACCATCCCCGGCCAAAGTTGAAGTCGGATCCGCAACCGGAACCTTGAGGTCGGACACCGGAGCCTTGGGGTCGGACACCGGAACCTCATCCTCGGCAGGGGCAGGAACAATCTTTCCCTCCACAACAATGTTATCCGTACTGAATAAGCTCAGATCCAGGTCGGGAGCAAGAACCCGGATCTGATCCCTCAAATTCACAAACATAGCATCCATACCCTTGGCCACATTATCTTCCAGCTCGTAAAAATCATCCCGAGCCGATTGCAACTTCTCCTTCGTCTCCACAAGCTCAGCATACAGCTTGGTATAGTTCTCCGTCGCCACCTTCGCCATCTCCTCAGATGTCTTCGCCGCCGCCACAGCCGCGGTAGCCCTAGTTTTCTCTTCCTCCAAAGAGATCTCCAGCTCAGTAATCCTGGCAGCCTTCAGTTGACTAATCTTATCAAGATCAGACTGAGCCTTCTCAAGTCGGGAGCTGGTCGCACCAATGGGGGATTTCTTGAACTCCCGGGCAATAGCGGCATGAAGACTGGCCATCCGGACACAGCTCCGCGCCATATACTGAAAATGATGCTCCATAGACACATCATCAGTAGAAATAAAAGTCTGAGGAAGAATATGCTGTTCAATCCAACCAAGGGCATCAAAATCCTTGTCATTAAAACCCGCAAGCTCCTGAGAGGTCTTCTGTTTCTTGGGGGGAGGACCCGAGGTCGAAGGCGGGGAAAGGTGACCGGGCCCAGAGGTCGGAGGATCTTGAGTTATAGCTCGGAACTGAGGAGTCGGAATGGTCTTCGACCGAGTCTGAACACCCACAGTAGCCTTCTGCGGAGAAGATCGGGCAGAAGCCTCAGCCTCGATATTCCGAGCAGCCGCAGACTTCTTCGACCGACGAAGAAACTTCATGGAATCCGCCTGAGAAGACATCTCTGCAGAAACAAAAAAGAAAGGGATTATCACAAACAGGAATTCCACCAAAACAGGCAAAATACTAAAAGGATGAAGCTCGGAGAGGTCGGGAACTACCTAACTCGGAACGGAGAAGGCTTGGATCTCCCAACATTTTCTTCGTGTCCAAGTGAGGTGCCCGACCCCATAAACTACTCAACACACCCACAAAAGCCTGCTCCACCTCATCTAGACTCTCAAAGGTATACTTAACCGACACTACATTCTCTTGCCAACAAAGAGGAAAAGAAGGCTCCCCACTCTCATCTAGAAAGAAAGGTCGGACGTCCCCAGCAGCCCGGACCTTGAAATAATAGTTCTTAAAATCATGAAAGGACTCATCGTACAAAGTACAAAACTTCTTTCCCTGGTTAGCCCTAAAAGAGACCCAAGACACCTTCCCTCCACCCGACCCCGGTTTCGTCAACACAAACAGATAGGAAAAAAGAGAAACAGAGGGGGAGACGCCCAAAAACTGACACAAAAGTTGGAACAGCTTTAAAAACGCCCAAGAATTTGGATGGAGTTGCGTAGGGGCAAGATTACAAGACCACAACACCTCGGATTCCAGGTCAGTAAAGGGAAGTCGGACACCCAGCTTAGAGAAAAAACAATCGTAAGCATAAAAGAAAAGCTTCTCGGAACTTTCTAAAGGCGGGAAGCACACTCTCTCCTCGGACTCCGGGGCTACTAGCTCATAATCCCGCTCAGACTCTCTATTCTCACAAATGCTACACTCCCTACGGAACCTAGCTAAATACTCAGAATCTACAACAGAAGGGACTCTTAGAGGACCAGGATCTTCCCAGCCAAGACCACTTGGAATCTTGGTCGACATTGCTTGAAAAACCTTTCGAGACATAAAATTCTTGCCTACAAAGAAGAATACAACAGCAAGCAACAATCACATAAAAGCAGATAGCGAAAACCCATTCAGCAAAAACAAGAAACAAAGATCTTTATAGAAGAAAATGCAGCAACCCGGAACAAAATACCAGAGAAAAGAGCCCCCCCCATATACAAGCAAACAGAGCAATGGCGGCGCCTCTTTTCGGGGCAACCCAGGCATAGAGAAAAAGAAACAGACAAAGAGCCACACAAAAGAACAGAAGCATATGAGTACAAAAGAAAAGAGACGAACAAACCTGGAAAGAAAGAAAACGGCGAGCTCCGACAGCAAGGGGAACGAAACGGCGGCGCAGAGGAAACCCCGGAAAAACGCACAGAAAGATTTGAGGAAGAAGAACAAAGTGAAGGAAGGAGCGGTGCTCGAAGAAGAAGATGGCGAAAACTTAGAAAAAACAGAAAGGAACAGAATAAACGAAGAAAAGGAGGAAATGGGTAGATAAATAATGCCTTCACAAAGCCCGAACGGAAATCGAGGAGAAACGGTAAAATGCAATAAATGCAGAAACGGCCATTTTTGAATTTTGAAAAGAACTACTATGCCCGAGCTCGACCTCTCAAGGACGAACTCGGGCAGGGGCACTGTTCATACCCTGACCGAGCTCCCCAAACTTGGCAAAGTTCATAGAAGGTCCGACCTCGTCCCCAGGCCCATGCCTGAGGTCGGACCTCGGACAATAAAGCTAAAGAAGCCCAAAAGGAACGAAGCCCAAGACCTAAAGGCCGAAAAGGCCTAGGAAAGGCGGTTCCACAAAGATAAAGATAAAACTCCCAAAAGGATAAGATAAGATAAGAATATCTTATCCAGGGAAGATCGCGGCCAACTACTATAAATACACTGGAGCACCCAGGTATAACACACACTCTAATTCTACTCAATATCTGCTTGGACCCATGCTAACTTAAGCATCGGAGTGTCATTGCAGGTACCACCACCAACCACTCGGCATACCAAGCTCGGGTCATCAATCCCCCCATCTCGGGCCTCCCTAAGACGACCGAGCTGCACGTTTCAGGTAACCCTCGGAACAGGTTTAATGTTTGAATCATATCTTTTCTTGTTAGGCAAGTCATTAATTTTTAAAATCAAATCTTTTTTTTTATTGTTTTCAAATCATATCTTTTTAAAATTGTTTTCAAATCATATCTTTTTAAAATTGTTTTCAAATCATATCTTTTCAACCACATCTTTTTTAAAATAGTTTTCAATCAAATCTTTTTTGATTTCTAATTTCAAAATCTTTTTTCAAAAATCACTTGATTTCTTTTCCATTTTTATTTTCGAAAATCAATTAGTGTTTTTCAAAAATGTTTTCAAAATCTTTTACTTAATTTTCGAAAATTACTTCCCTTCTTCTCACATCCTTCTATTTCTGAACTAACTCTACTCCTTAATGCAAAATTCGAACTCCATCTTCTTTGATAAGTTCGAATTTTCTACTTCTGTCTTCTACTTTTCTTTTCCTCTGACACCTCAAGGAATCTCTATACTGTGACATAGAGGATTCCACGTTTTCTTGTTCTCTTCTTTTTCATATGAGCAGGAACAAAGACAAAGGCATTTTTGTTGAAGCTGACCCTAAACCTGAAAGGACCTTGAAGCGAAAACTAAGAGAAGCTAAGGCACAACTCTCTGTAAAGGACCTAACAGAAATCTTCAAAGAAGAAGAAGACATGGCAGCCGAAAACAACAATAATGCAAGGAAGGTGCTGGGTGACTTTACTGCACCCACTCCCGACTTCTATGGGAGAAGCATCTCTATCCCTGCCATTGGAGCAAACAACTTTGAGCTTAAGCCTCAATTAGTTTCTCTAATGCAACAGAATTGCAAGTTCCATGGACTTCCAATGGAAGATCCTCATCAGTTCTTAGCTGAATTCTTGCAAATCTGTGACACAGTCAAGACTAATGGGGTTGACCCTGAGGTCTATAGACTGATGCTATTCCCTTTTGCTGTAAGAGACAGAGCTAGAATATGGTTGGACTCTCAACCTAAAGAAAGCCTGGACTCTTGGGAAAAGCTGGTTAATGCCTTCTTGGCAAAGTTCTTTCCACCACAAAGATGGAGTAAGCTTAGAGTGGAAGTCCAAACCTTCAGACAGAAGGATGGAGAATCCCTCTATGAAGCTTGGGAAAGATACAAACAATTAATCAGAAAATGTCCTTCTGACATGCTTTCTGAATGGAGCATCATAGGTATCTTCTATGATGGTCTCTCTGAACTATCCAAGATGTCTTTGGATAGCTCTGCTGGAGGATCTCTTCATCTGAAGAAGACGCCTACAGAGGCTCAAGAGCTCATTGAAATGGTTGCAAATAACCAATTCATGTACACTTCTGAAAGGAATCCTGTGAACAATGGGACTAGTCAGAAGAAAGGAGTTCTTGAGATTGACACTCTGAACGCCATTTTGGCTCAGAATAAAATATTGACTCAACAAGTCAATTTGATTTCTCAAAGTCTGTCTGGAATGCAAAATGCACCAAGCAGTACTAAGGAGGCTTCATCTGAGGAAGAAGCTTATGATCCTGAGAACCCTTCAATGGAAGAGGTGAATTACCTAGGAGAACCCTATGGTAACACCTATAATTCTTCATGGAGAAATCACTCAAATCTCTCATGGAAGAATCAAGAGAGACCTCAACAAGGTTTCAATAATAATGGTGGAAGAAACAGGTTTAACAATGGCAAACCTTTTCCATCATCTTCTCAGCAACAGACAGAGAATCCTAAGCAGAATCCCTCTGACTTAGCAACCATGGTCTCTGATCTAATTAAAACCACTCAAAGTTTCAAGAATAAAACAAGGTCCTCCATTAGAAATTTGGAGGCACAAGTGGGACAGCTGAGCAAGAAAGTTACTGAACTCCCTCCAAGTACTCTTCCAAGCAACACAGAAGAAAATCCAAAAGGAGAGTGCAAAGCCATCAATATGGCCGAATTTGGAGAGGAAGGGGAGGAAGTGAACGCCACTGAGGAAGACCTCAATGGGCGTGCACTAGCCTCCAATGAGTTCCCCAATGAGGAACCATGGGAATCTGGGACTCAAAATGAGACCATAGAGATTCCATTGGACTTACTTCTGCCTTTCATGAGCTCTGATGAGTATTCTTCCTCTGAAGAGGATGAGTATGTCACTGAAGAGCAAGTTGCTAAATACCTTGGAGCAATCATGAAGCTAAATGACAAGTTATTTGGAAATGAGACTTGGGAGGATGAACCTCCTTTGCTCACCAAAGAACTAGATGACTTGTCTAGGCAGAAATTACCTCAAAAGAGACAAGACCCTGGGAAGTTTTCCATACCTTGTACCATAGGCACCATGACCTTCAAGAAGGCTCTGTGTGACTTAGGGTCAAGTGTAAACCTCATGCCTCTCTCAGTAATGGAGAAGTTAGGGATTTTTGAGGTACAAGCTGCAAAAATCTCATTAGAGATGGCAGACAACTCAAGAAAACAAGCTCATGGACTTGTAGAGAATGTTTTGGTAAAGGTTGAAGACCACTACATTCCTGCTGATTTCATAGTCCTAGAGACTGGGAAGTGCATGGATGAAACCATCATCCTTGGCAGACCCTTCCTAGCCACAGCAAAAGCTGTGATTGATGTTGATAGAGGTGAACTGATCATTCAAGTGAATGAAGAATCCTTTGTGTTTAAGGCTCAAGGATATCCCTCTATCACCATAGAGATGAAGCATGAAGAGTTTCTCTCAAATCAGAGTCAAGAAGAGCCCCCACAGTCAAACTCTAAGTTTGGTGTTGGGAGGCCACAACCAAACTCTAAGTTTGGTGTTGAACCCCCACATTCAAACTCTAAGTTTGGTGTTGGGAGGTTCCAACATTGCTCTGAGCATCTGTGAGGCTCCATGAGAGCCCTCTGTCAAGCTACTGACATTAAAGAAGCGCTTGTTGGGAGGCAACCCAATGATTATATTTTATATATTTTCTTTTGTTATTTTATGTTTTTTGTAGGTTGATGATCATAAGAAGTCACAAAATCAATTGAAAAAGCAAAAACAGAATGAAAAACAGGAAGAAAAACAGCACACCCTAGAGGAAGAACTCACTGGCGTTTAAACGCCAGTGAGGCTAGCAGTTGGGCGTTTAACGCCCAGTCTGGCACCATTCTGGGCGTTTAACGCCAGAAAGGGGCACCAGACTGGCGTTAAACGCCAGAAAAGGGCAAGAACCTGGCGTTAAACGCCAGGAATGGGCATCAGCCCGGCGTTTAACGCCAGAAATGGCTCAAAACGTGATTTTGAGCAACATTTGGTGCAGGGATGACTTTTCCTTGACACCTTAGGATCTGTGGACCCCACAGGATCCCCAAAAAACCCCTCACCTATCAAATCCCATCTTTCTCCTCACCACTCACATCCATCCTTCATAAAACCCCACCAACCTCACCCTTCAAATTCACACTACTTCTTCCCCTTTTGGCCGAACCACAAAGCCATCTCCCTCTCCTCCATTTCTTCTTCTTCTACTCTCTTCTTTCTTCTTTTGCTCGAGGACGAGCAAACCTTTTAAGTTTGGTGTGGTAAAAGCATTGCTTTTTGTTTTTCCATAACCATTTATGGCATCCAAAGCCGGTTCAACTGAGAAGGCATGACCTCAAGCCCATCACTAAGAAAAGGATGGAGCAAACAAGAGACCCCTCTCATCAAGAGATCCCTGAGATACCTCAAGGGATGCACTTTCCTCCACAAGACTATTGGGAGCAACTAAACACCTCCCAAGGAGAATTGAGTTCCAACATGGGACAACTAAGGGTGGAGCACCAAGAACACTCCATTCTCCTCCATGAAATTAGAGAAGATCAAAGAATCATGAGAGAGGAACAACAAAGACAAGGAAGAGACATTGAGGAGCTCAAGCACTCCATAGGATCTTCAAGAGGAAGAACAAGCCGCCATCACTAAGGTGGACCCGTTCTTTAATCTCCTTGTTCTTTATTTTTCTGTTTTTCGAAATTTTCATGCTTATGTTTATCTATGTTTGTGTCTTATGATCATTAGTGTCTTAGTGTCTATGCCTTAAAGCCATGAATATGAATCCATCACCTTTCTTAAATGAAAACTGTTTTTATCACAAAAGAACAAGAAGTACAGGATTTCAAATTCATCTTTAAAACTAGCTTAATTAGTTTGATGTGGTGACAATACTTTTTGTTTTCTGAATGTATGCTTGAACAGTGCATATGTCTTTTGAATTTGTAGTTCATGAATGTTAAAATTGTTGGCTCTTGAAAGAATGATGAAAAAGGAGACATGTTACTGAGGATCTGAAAAATCATAAAAATGATTCTTGAAGCAAGAAAAAGCAGTGAATACAAAAAAAAAAAAGAAGGAGAAAAAGAAAAAGAAAGAGAAAGAAAGAAATAAAGTTGTGATCCAAGGCAAAAAGAGTGTGCTTAAGAACCCTGGGCACCTCTAATTGGGGACTCTAGCAAAGCTGAGTCACAATCTGAAAAGGTTCACCCAATTATGTGTCTGTGGCATGTATGTATCCGGTGGTAATATTGGAAGACAGAGTGCTTTGGGCCACGGCCAAGACTCAATAAGTAGCTGTGTTCAAGAATCATCATACTTAACTAGGAGAATCAATAACACTATCTGGATTCTGAGTTCCTAAAGAAGCCAATCATTCTGAATTTCAAAGGATAAAGTGAGATGCCAAAACTGTTCGGAGGCAAAAAGCTACTAGTCCCGCTCATCTAATTTGGAGTCTATAGTATATTCTCTTCTTTTTATCTTATTTGATTTTCAGTTGCTTGGGGACAAGCAACAATTTAAGTTTGGTGTTGTGATGAGCGGATAATTTGTACGCTTTTTGGCATTGTTTTTAGTATGTTTTTAGTAGTTTTAGTTTAGTTTTTATTATATTTTTATTAGTTTTTAATTAAAATTCACTTTTCTGGACTTTACTATGAGTTTGTGTGTTTTTCTGTGATTTCAGGTATTTTCTGGCTGAAATTGAGGGATCTGAGCAAAAATCTGATTCAGAGACTGAAAAGGACTGCAGATGCTGTTGGATTCTGACCTCCCTGCACTCGAAGTGGATTTTCTGGAGCTACAGAAGCCCAATTGGCGCGCTCTCAACGGCGTTGGAAAGTAAACATCCTGGGCTTTCCAGCAATATATGATAGTCCATACTTTGCCCAAGATTTGATGGCCCAAACTGGCGTTCAAAGTCACCTACAGAAATTCCAGCGTTAAACGCCGGAACTGGCACCTAAATGGGAGTTAAACGCCCAAACTGGCATAAAAGCTGGCGTTTAACTCCAAGGAGAGTCTCTACACGAAAATGCTTCATTGCTCAGCCCAAGCACACACCAAGTGGGCCCGGAAGTGGATTTTTATGTCTTTTACTCATCTTTGTACACCTTAGGCTACTAGTTTTCTATAAGTAGGACCTTTTACTATTGTATTTATCATCTTTGGACATCTAGTTCTTAGATCATTTGGGGGCTGGCCTCACGGCCATTCCTAGACCTTGTTCTTATGTATTTTCAACGGTGGAGTTTCTACACACCATAGATTAAGGTGTGGAGCTCTGCTGTACCTCGAGTATTAATGCAATTACTATTGTTCTTCTATTCAATTCCGCTTGTTCTTGTTCCAAGATATCACTTGTTCTTCAATTTGATGAATGTGATGATATGTGACACTCATCATCATTCTCACTTATGAACAAGGTGACTGACAACCATTCTTGTTCTACAAGCATCCGAGGCTTAGTGAATATCTCTTGGATTCTTTAATCGGAATCTTCGTGGTATAGGCAGGACCTGATGGCGGCATTCAAGAGAATCCGGAAGGTCTAAACCTTGTCTGTGGTATTCTGAGTAGGATTCAATGATTGAATGACTGTGACGTGCTTCAAACCTGTAACCTACTGGGCGTTAGTGACAGACGCAAAAGAGGGATTCTATTCCGGTAGGGGAGGGAACCACACCGGTGATTGGCAGTACTGTGACAGAGTGCGTGCATTAGCTTTCACTGCGAGGATGGGAGGTAGCCATTGACAACGGTGAAACCCTACACGAGCTTGCCATGGAAAGGAGTAAGAATGATTGGATGAAGACAGTAGGAAAGCAGAGAGACGGAAGGGAAGGCATCTTCATATGCTTGTCTGAAGCTCTTACACCAATGATATACATAAGTATCTCTATCTTTATCTTTTATGTTATTTTCGTTCATCATCTATACCCATTTGAGTCTGCCTGACTAAGATTTACAAGATGACCATAGCTTGCTTCATACCACCAATCTCCGTGGGATCGACCCTTACTCGCGTAAGGTTTATTACTTGGACGACCCAGTGCACTTGCTGGTTAGTTGTGCGAAGTTGTAGTGATCACAATTTCGTGCACCAGGCATCCCGGAACCTTACATCTTATATAGTAGGTACTGTTACCATACTAAGAACCTCTGGTTCTCATACCATATTCTGTTGTTATTTTTCAGATGCAGGTCGTAACCCACTGATGAGCGGATATTTTATATGCTTTTTAGCATCACTTTCATATACTTTTTAGGGTGTTTTATTTAGTATTGTTTAAGTTTTTATAGGTTTTAGAGTTAAATTCACAATTTTTGGATTCTACTATGAGTTTTTGTGTTTTTGTATAATTTCATGTATTTTCTGGCTGAAATTGAGTTAGAGCAGAAGTCTGATTCAGAGAAAGCACTGCAAATGCTGTCTAGATCTGACCTGCCTGCATTCGGAAGAGCTTTTCTGAAGCTACAAAAGTCTAAATAGAGCGCTCTCAACAGCTATGGAAATCTGACTTCGAGAGCTTTCCAGCAATATATAATAGTTTATACTTTGCTTTGGATTAAAAGGCCCAAAACTGGCGTCCAACGCCAGCTTCATGCACCCTTCCAGGCGTCCAGCGCCCAAAGAGCAGAGATCGGCATCCAAATGCCCAAAGAGGACCCTCTAGCTGGAGTTCCACACCCAAGAGCCCTCATAGCACGTGGATCTCATCAAATCTCAACCCAAACACTCACCAAGTGGGCCCCAGAAGTAGATTTTAGCACTAAAAAGACTGTTTACCCTTACTAGTCATCTGTTTAGTATTTAAGGGATTTAATTTATGTAATTTAAAAAGATTTTGGATCATATTTTCGATTTCATCATTGTCTTTTACTTCAATATGAGTTTCTAAACCTCCTAGGTGGAGGGGAGGAGCCCTGTTGAGTCCTATGAATTAATAAAAGTATTACTATTTCTTCTCCGATCCGTGTTTGATCTGTTTCTAAGATGTATATCCGATCCTCATCGTGGTGAATAGGATGATCTGAAAAATTAGCTCTGTTCATCACATTAAGAGGAACGTGCATGACAAACACCCGTGTCTACTTGGGTTCGTGTGAATACGTGACTGGAAAGCACGAGCCAACATCTATTGTTCATGCTCTAGGGTCGAGCTATACGATCCGGGCTGATTAAAGGACAAGTCGACCGACCTCTTCAGGCCTGGAAGTTCCCGACATCTTCTCAAAGAGCTCGGACAAAACGCCAGAGAAGCCCAAAGAAGGCCCAAACAAAGGAACCCAGCCCAAATCTAAAGGCAGCTAAAGCCTAGAAAGATAAAGGCGGTTTCCCTTAAAAATAAGATGACTTCACTCAAAGATAAGATAAGATAACTATCTTATCCCCAGAAAGGTCACTTCACACTATTATAAATACACTAGAGCACCCAGGTATAACTCATGCTCTGATTCTACAAAAAACCTGCCTAAAGCACGTGCTAACTTAAGCATTGGAGTCTCTTGCAGGTACCACCACCCTCCGGTGACGAAGGATCAGCAGCTCCACCAGATCCAACAAGTCGGAGACGACAGCTCCGGCCACCAGATCCAACAAGTCGGACTCGATAGCTCCGACCACTAGCTCTAAATAGGTTGGGCATAGTAGCACCGACCACCGCAGATCTCGTCCGAGATCGACCTACAGTTTCAGGTAACCCTCAGAACAGCTATATTCATACAACTCTCAGACGGTTAGTCCACGACTTCGTTGGGGACTTCTCGAGACACCAGTTCAGCCGATTTCTGGGGAGATTAAGGTCTCCGTGGTACAGGCTAGAATCCAAAGAAGTAGTGTTCTCTTATTCGAAAGATTCGACCTTGTTTATGGTGCTTTGAGTAGGAATGCCAGGAGAATGGCTTGCTAGCGCTTCACCCATCATCAGATTGGATGACCACGACCAATGGCATTCAATCTGTAGCAGAGGAGATTAATAACCACGGCCCCTGGCATTGATCACATACAGCCTGCCATAGAAGAAGATCAATCACAAGCAGAGAAGATAGTAGTACCAGAGTTAATTCAGAAAGGCAAAGCAACTCCAATCCTTCAACATATCCCTATTTCTGAATCCAAAAGTCCTAATACAATTCCATATCCAACAATCTTTTGATCTGCCTGACTAAGACCTACAAGATAACCATAGCTTGCTTCAAACCATAATCTCCGTAGGATCGATCCTAACTTGCTTAGCTATTACTTGGACGACCCAGTGCACTTGCTGGTACAACAGTAGGAAAGTGTTGTGATTCGTGCTACCAAGTTTTTGGTGCCGTTACCGGAGATTGTTGAGTTTAGACAAACTGACAGATTGTCTTGCTCCCTAGATCAGGTAATTTTTATTTTTGTTTGAGTCTTTTAATTTTTGTTTTCGTCTTCAAAATTTTCGAAAAAAAAACATGTAAAAATCTTTTCAAAAATATTTTTCTTTTCTTTGTTCAAATTGTGTTCTTGTTGAGTCTTTTTGTTTTCTTCTTCTCAATTTTTTCGAAAATTAAAAAAAAAAGCTCTTTAAAAATATTTTTATTTTTGTGTTCAATTGGTTAGAGCATTGTGCTTATGTTCTAGGTAACTTTTTGCTTCTTTGAGTTTCAGTATTTATTAGTTACAGCAATTTTCAATTTTTTGGTATCCTCCTTTCGAAAACTTTTCAAAAATAATTTTTTTTTGTTTTAAATCTTGTGTCAAGTTTTTAAGTTTGGTATTTTCTTGTTAATTTTTTTCAAATTTTCAAAAATTTTGTTTTAGTTTTCTAAAAATTTTAAGTTTGGTGTTCTTTTTATGTTCTTGTGTTCTTTAAGTCTTTCAGTTTGTGTTCTTCGTGTTCTTGTGAGTCTTCAAAGTGTTCTTGAGTCTTTTGTGTGTTTTGATCTTAATATTTTTAAGTTTGGTGTCCCCTTGTGTTTCCCTCCAAATTTTCGAAAATAAAGGGGTGCTAGATCTAAAACTTTTAAGTCTTGTGTCTTTTTTGTATTTTTCTCTTTCATCATAAAATTCAAAAATAAAAAATATATTTTCTATCTTATCTTTCACTTAATTTTCGAAAATTTTCAAAAAAATTCAGATTTCAATTTTTAAAATTTCATCTTATCATATCTTAGTTGTCAAGTTTTCAAAAAATAAAAATCATATCTTTTTCAAAAATCTTATCTTTTTCAAAATCTTATCATATCTTTTTCAAAATAAAAAAAAACTTATCTTATCTTTTTCAAATTTCAATTTTCAAAATCTTATCTTTTTAAAATATTTTTCAATTCTCTTTAGTATCTTATTTTATCTTTTTCTAATTTCAAATCTCTTCTTATCTTATCTTCTATCTTATTTTTTCAAAATCTTTTCTTAATTAATATCTTATCTTCTCTCTCCCCTTTTTCAAAACTTCCTAACTAACTCCTCTCTTCCTTAATTTTTGAAAAAATGTCTCCATCTTCTCTCTCTTCTTTTTCAAAACTACCTAACTAACTTTTTCCTCTCTTAATTTTCGAAAATTACTTCTTTTATTCTCTCTCTTATTTTTCAAAACTACCTAACTAACTCTCATCTCTCTTAATTTTTGAAAACTTCTTCTCCCTCTCTCTACTCTATTTTGGAAAATTTAACATTCAAATTTTAAAATCTTTTTAAATTAATAACTTAAGTTTCGAAAATCAATTAATTAAATAAATAAAATAAAACAAAAATATTTTAACTCATATTTACTCTTTCTATTTATACTGCTCTTCTTCTCACATCTATATTATTCAACTCTACTCCCACTCTCTATTCTTCCTTCTCAACTTTCATCCTCTCTTATTTACTCTTATCTACTATTTTCAAGGTATTTTTCTTTTACTTCATTTATTTCTTTTATTTCTTCTTCTTCTTTCTTCACATCTGACTTTAAGAAGGAGCTTCTTGCCAATTGACACAAAGAGCTTTCTTCTTTTCCATCTTTCTTTTTCTTTTCTTCTTGTTTATGACCAGGAACAGGGATAAAGAACCCCTCTTGACTCATGATCCTGAACCTGGAAAGACTCTAAGGAGGCATTTACAACAAGCTAAAGCACAGTACTCCGGAAGAGACCTTTAAGAAAGTTTTGAACAAGAAACAGAGGACATGGCCGAACAGCAAGAGGAGCCCAGAAAGGTCCTTGGTGACTTCACCATGCCTACCTCTGACTTTTATGGCAGAAGCATTGCTGTACCTGCCATTGGAGCTAACAATTTTGAGCTTAAGCCTCAGTTAGTCTCTCTTTTGCAACAGAACTGCAAATTCCATAGACTTCTAATGGAAGATCCACATCAGTTCTTAGCCAAATTCTTACAGATCTGTGATACTGTAAAGACTAATGGAGTTAATCCTGAAGTTTACAAGCTGATTAGAGTGGAAGTTCAAACCTTCAGACAAAGAGAAGGTGAATCCCTCTATGAAATTTGGAAAAGATACAAGTAACTGATCAGGAGATGTCCTCCTGACATACTCTCAGAGTGGTCAATCATAGGCGTGTTCTATGATGGCTTGTCTGAAATATCCAAGATTTCATTGGATAGTTCTGCAGGTGGATCCCTTCACTTGAAGAAAACACCTGTTGAAGCAAGAGAGCTCATTGAGATGGTTGCAAACAACCAATTCATGTACACCTCTGAGAGGAATCCTGTAAACCATGGAATCCCTCAGAAGAACAGAGTTCAAGAAGTTGAGATTCTGAATGCCATCCTGGCTCAGAATAAGATCTTGACTCAGCAAGTCAACATGATCTCTCAACATCTCACTGGGATGCAAACTGCAACTAACAGTGCTCAGGAAGCTTCTCTTGAAGAAGAAGCTTATGATCCTGATCAACCCACCATGGAGGAGGTTAATTACATGGGAGAGCCCTATAGAAACACTTAGAACCCTTCATCGAGGAATCATCCTAACCTCTCATAGAAGGATCAACGGAAACCTCAGCAAGAATTCAATAACAACCAAGGTGGTAGAAACCAGAATAGGTTCAATAACAGACCACCATTCCTATATTCTCAAGGGAATATGGAGACCTCTAAGCAGAGCCTTTCTGACTTAGCCATTCTAGTCTCCAGCCTCACTAAGACCACCCACAATTTCATTAATGAAACAAGGTCTTCCATTAGAAATTTGGAGGTACAAGTTGGTCAACTGAGTAAGAGGATCCCTGAGACTCCTCCTGATACTCTTCCCAATAACACTGAGATGAATCCAAGAGAAGAGTGCAAGGCCATAACCATGGAGGTAGAGGTTGAACCAGAGGAAATTGGAAAGGTGTTGAACGCCAGTGAAGAAGCCTTTACTGGGCGTTCAACGCCCACAATGGCAGCTAGCCTGGCATTCAACGCCGTGAGGAAGCCCTCACTGGGTGTTTATCGCCCATCCTGGCAGCAGAGCTGGCGTTGAACGTGATGAGCGGATAATTTATACGCTTTTTGGCATTGTTTTTAATATGTTTTTAGTATGTTTTAGTTAGTTTTTAGTATATTTTTATTAGTTTTTAGTTAAAATTCACTTTTCTGGACTTTACTATGAGTTTGTGTGTTTTTCTGTGATTTCATGTATTTTCTGGCTGAAATTGAGGGACCTGAGCAAAAATCTGATTCAGAGGCTGAAAAGAACTGCAGATGCTGTTGGATTCTGACCTCCCTGCACTCGAAGTGAATTTTCTCGAGCTACAGAAGCCCAATTGGCGCGCTCTCAACGGCGTTGGAAAGTAGACATCCTGGGCTTTCCAGCAATGTATAATAGTCCATACTTTGCCCGAGATTTGATGGCCCAAACTGGTGTTCCAAATCAGCTCAAAACTGCCCGGCGTTAAACGCCGGAACTGGCACAAGAATGGGAGTTAAACGCCCAAACTGGCACAAAAGCCGGCATTTAACTCCAAGAAAAGTCTCTACACGAAAATGCTTCAATGCTCAGCCCAAGCACACACCAAGTGGGCCCGGAAGTGGATTTTTCTGTCAATTACTCATTTCTGTAAATCTTAGGCTACTAGTTCTTTATAAATAAGACCTTTTGCTATTGTATTTTCATCTTGGTTCTTCTGGTTCCCTCTCCGGGGCCGAAGCCAATGATCACTTTTGTTCTTATGTATTTTCAACGGTGGAGTTTCTACACACCATAGATTAAGGTGTGGAGCTCTGTTGTACCTCGAGTATTAATGCAATTACTATTGTTCTTCTATTCAATTCAGCTTGTTCTTATTCCAAGATATTCATTCGCACTCAAGAACTTGATGAATGTGATGATTATGTGACGCTCATCATCATTCTCACTTATGAACGCGTGCCTGACAACCACTCCCGTTCTACAAGCAAACAAGGTTTGAATGTTTATCTCTTGGATTCCTTAATCGGAATCTTCGTGGTATAAGCTAGAATTGATGGCGGCATTCAAGAGAATCTGGAAGGTCTAAACCTTGTCTGTGGTATTCTGAGTAGGATTCAATGATTGAATGACTGTGATGAGCTTCAAACTCCTGAAGGCTGGGCGTTAGTGACAGACGCAAAAGAATCAATGGATTCTATTCCAACCTGATTGAGAACCGACAGATGATTAGCCGTGCCGTGACAAGGTGCATTGAACATTTTCACTGAGAGGACGGGACGGTAGCCACTGACAATGGTGATGCCCAACATACAGCTTGCCATGGAAAGGAGTAAGAAGGATTGGATGAAGATAGTAGGAAAGCAGAGAGACGGAAGGGACAAAGCATCTCCATTCGCTTATCTGAAGTTCTCACCAATGAATTACATAAGTATCTCTATCTTTATCTTTATGTTTTATTCATATATCATCCATGACCATTTGAATCTGCCTGACTAAGATTTACAAGGTGACCATAGCTTGCTTCATACCAACAATCTCCGTGGGATCGACCCTTACTCGCGTAAGGTTTATTACTTGGACGACCCAGTGCACTTGCTGGTTAGTTGTGCGAAGTTGTGAAATTATGTTTATACCATGGTATTGAGCACCAAGTTTTTGGATTCATTACCGGGGATTATTTGAGTTGTGAAAAGTAGTGATCACAATTTCGTGCACCAGAACGCCAGCCAGGGAGCACTGGCTGGGCGTTCAATGCCCAAACACTCAGGCTTTCTAGTGTTGAATGCCAGTGAGGAACCCCTCACTGGGCGTTCAACGCCCACTTACCTATGGAAGCTGGTGTTGAACGCCAGCAAGGACATCCCTGCTGGGCGTTCAATGCCTAGAATGCTAGAGGGACTTGCATTTAACGCTAGTCATGGTAGATGGTGGACGAAATTGTATCTCTTTATAGAATATGATAATAGAATATGGTCCAAGATCAACTTCGTTCAACTGACCAGCAAGTGTACTGGGTCGTCCAAGTAATACCTTACGTGAGTAAGGGTCGAATCCACAGAGATTATTGGTTTGAAGCAATCAATGTTTATTTTATTTGTCTTAGTCAGGATTTCAAGAAAATTGTTTGGGCTACTTGAACAACAGAGTTATTTGTTTATAAAGGATTATGGAATATATTGGAATAATAAAGAGTACTAGCGTTACTTGTTGTGCAGTAATGGAGAATATGTTGGAGTTTTGGAGATGCTTTGTCCTTTGAATTTCTACTCTTCCTTGAAATCCTCTTCTCACACGCAGGTTCCTTCCATGGCAAGCTCTATGTAGGGTGTCACCGTTGTCAATGGCTACTTCCCATCCTCGCAGTGAAAGCTATGCACGCACTCTGTCACAGTACGGCCAATCACCGGTTGGTTCCCGCTCCTACTGGAATAGAATCCCTCTTTTGCGTCTGTCACTAACGCCCAGCAGGTTAAAGTCTGAAGCACGTCACAGTCATTCAATCCCGGAATCCTACTCGGAATACCACAGACAAGGTTTAGACTTTCCGGATTCTCATGAATGCCGCCATCAATCCAGCTTATACCACGAAGATTCTGATTAGGGAAGCTAAGAGACATTCATTCAATCTGATGTAGAACGGAGGTGGTTGTCAGGCACACGTTCATGGATTGAGGAAGGTGATGAGTGTCACGGATCATCACCTTCTCCACAGTTAAGCGCGAATAAACATCTTAGATAAGAACAAGCGTGTTTGAATGGAAAACAAAAGAATTGTATTAAATCATCGAGACGCTGCAGAGCTCCTCACCCCCAACAATGGAGTTTAGAGACTCATGCCGTCACAAAGTATGTAATTCAGATCTGAAAATAGCATGAGGTACCAGATAAGTCTGTAAAAGTTGTTTAAATAGTAAACTAGTAACCTAGGTTTACAGAAAATGGATAAACTAAGATAATTGGTGCAGAAATCCACTTCTGGGGCCCACTTGGTGTGTGCTGGGGCTGAGACTAATGCTTTCCACGTGTGGAGGCCTTTCTTGGCGTCAAACTCCAAGTTTTGACGTGTTTTGGGCGTTCAACTCCGGATCATGACGTTTTTCTGGCGTTTAACTCCAGACAGCAGCGTGTACTTGGCGTTCAACGCCAAGTTACGTCGTCAATCTTCGCGCAAAGTATGGACTATTATATATTGCTGGAAAGCCCTGGATGTCTACTTTCCAACGCCGTTGAGAGCGTGCCAATTGGACTCCTGTAGCTCCAGAAAATCCATTTCGAGTGCAGGGAGGTCAGGATCCAACAGCATCAGCAGTCCTTTTTCAGCCTAAGTCAGATTTTTGCTCAACTCCCTCAATTTCAGCCAGAAAATACCTGAAATCACAGAAAAATACACACACTCATAGTAAAGTCCAGAAATATGATTTTTGCCTAAAAACTAATATTATTTTACTAAAAACTAACTGAAACATGCTAAAATCTACATGAAATTACCCCCAAAAAGCGTACAAAATATCCGCTCATCACAACACCAAACTTAAACTGTTGCTTGTCCTCAAGCAACTAGATGAATAAAATAGGTTCAAACAGAAATTAAGAAGTAATATATATTTTAGAGTTTTAAATGAAGCTCAGATTCTTATTAGATGAGCGGGGCTTGTAGCTTTTTGTCTCTGAACAGTTTTGGCATCTCCCTGTATCTTTAGAATTTCAGAATAATTGGCATCCTTAGGAACTCAGAATTCAGATAGTATTATTGACTCTCCTAGTGTAGTATGTTGATTCTTGAACACAGCTATTTATGAGTCTTGGCCGTGGCCCTAAGCACTTTGTCTTCCAGTATTACCACCGGATACATAAATGCCACAGACACATAACTGGGTGAACCTTTTCAGATTGTGACTCAGCTTTGCTAGAGTCCCCAGTCAGTGGTGTCCAGAGCTCTTAAGCACACTCTTTTGCTTTGGATCACGACTTTAACCACTCAGTCTCAAGCTTTTCACTTGGACCTTCATGACACAAGCACATGGTTAGGGACAGCTTGATTTAGCCACTTAGGCCTGGATTTTATTTCCTTGGGCCCTCCTATCCATTGATGCTCAAAGCCTTGGATCCTTTTTACCCTTGCCTTTTGGTTTTAAGGGCTGCTTGGCTTTTATTCCTTTTGATTGTAATTATATATATATATATATATATATATATATATATATATATTTTTTTTTGACTGCTTTTTCTTGCTTCAAGAATCAATTTCATGATTTTTCAGATTATCAATAATATTTTTCGTGTTCCTCATCCTTTCAGGAGCCAATATTCATCAAATTCAAAATACAATTTATGCACTGTTCAAGCATTCATTCAGAGAACAAAAAGTATTGCCACCACATATAATTAATTATAAATTTTATTATTAAGAACTCGAAAAATATAGATTACTTCTTTATTCTAAAATAAAATCTACTACTTTATTCATGCCTGATGATGATGAGAAAAATAAACTATAGCTTAATTGGAAATAAAATCAAAATAGACATACTAATTACTACTAAATATCTCCTAAGGTGAATTTCAAATGAAAAAAAATGCTATCACTAAATTAAAGCAGGAAAATTGGAACTCAGCAACCTTTTGTTTTGAGGAAGGACGTGTTCTTCTAATCTCTGGGGTGTTGTTCAAGGATTAATTTTTGGCGCTTCAGCTCCCTTAGATCACGCCCTTGCTCCTCCTGTTCTTTGAGCAGTTTGCAAAGCATGCTACTTTGATTATTCTGTTCTTCCTTTATTTGATCCATAGCTTCTTGCAATCTGGAAATAGAGGCTTCAAGATGTTCCCAATATTCGAATTGAGGCAATTCTGGGAGAGCTTCTTGTGCTCTCTTCCTGGTTGAATCATCTTGTTGCTGTCTGACCATTGATATTCCAGTAATTGGCTTTTCAACTGGGATGTACTCTGTTATTCCCATCTTCACTCCGGCATCTTTGCAGAGCATAGAAATTAAGCTTGGATAGGCCAATCTGGCGTCTTTAGAGTTCCTGTTTGCTACTTTGTATAGCTCGCATGAGATCAGTTGATGGACTTCTACCTCTTTTCCCAACATGATGCAGTGAATCATGACAGCTCTTTTGATGGTTACTTCAGAACGGTTGCTGGTGGGCAATATGGAACGCCCTACGAAATCCAGCCAGCCTCTGGCTACTG
This sequence comes from Arachis stenosperma, assembly GCF_014773155.1. NCBI lineage: Eukaryota > Viridiplantae > Streptophyta > Magnoliopsida > Fabales > Fabaceae > Arachis > Arachis stenosperma. The sequence continues at coordinate 129,589,145 of NC_080379.1, forward strand.
GTTTTAGATCCTCCCTTTTTAGTTGAACTGGGTCGCCAGTTGTGCTGGTAGTCCACTTGGCTCCAGGAACGCATATATCTTCCAAGATCCTGTCCAATCCTTTATTGACCCTCATCATTCTCCTATTAAAGGAGTCTGGGTCGTCTTTTAGTTGAGGAATCTTGAATATCTCCCTGATCCTGTCAGGATTGGTATGAATGATCTTTCCTCTGACCACAGTTTTATGATCAAAGATAGCAGCTCCAACGATTCTTTGCCTTTCTGTCTGCCATAGATTAGCATAGAACTCTTGAACCATGTTTCTTCCCACTTTTGTTTCAGAATTGGCCAGAATTTCCCAATGCCTGTTTCTGATTTGCTCTTGGATCTCCGGATATTCATCTTCTTTCAAATCAAATCTGACTTCCGGGATCACTGATCTGTGACTCATTATTTTATAATAATGATCTGAATGTTCTTTAGATAAGAACTTCCCTTGATTCCAAAGTGGCTTTGGAGCGCTCTCTTTCTTGCCCTTTTGGGTGGGTTGTTTTCCTCTTGGGGCCATGAATTTGATGATCACGGATATCCACACCAAACTTAGAGCTTTGCTTGTCCTCAAACAAAAAGAGAAGAAAGAAGAGGGATAGGAGGAGAGCAGTTTGGATGATGAGGAGGGCGCCGAACACAAGATATAGGGAGGGGGGTGGGTTATTTTTCGAAAAATAAGAAAGAGATAAGATAAAAGATATGATTTTAAAAGATATGATTAGAAAAAGATATAATTTTTAAAAGAGAAAGATATGAATAAGAATTTAAAAGACAAATCTGAAAAATTTAATTTTGAAAAAGATTTTTTTTAAAAAAGATAATTGAGTTTTGAAAACAAATTTTTAAAAGAGTTTGATTGGATTGAAAATTAATTTGTCCTTTATGGATTAAGATACCTTTGATATTTTGAAAAAGAGATATTAGAAATTAGGATTTTTAGAACTCTAATTTGGGATGAGAGATGATAATTTGAAATATGTTGATGCAAGAAATCATGAATTGAAACATAAAAATTTGGAAAAAATATAAAGAAAAACGAAATTGTACCTCCTCCCACCATCCTGGCGTTAAACGCCCACATGGTGCATGGTTTGGGCGTTTAACGCCCATGTGATGCTTCTCCTGGGCGTTCAACGCCCATGTGATGCTTCTTTCTGGCGTTGAACGCCAGGAAGTCCTTCTTTACTGGGCGTTTTTCTAAACGCCCAGAATGCTAGCAGATTGGCGTTAAACGCCCAGAAGGTGCATCTTTCTGGCGTTTAACGCCCAGAAGATGCTCCTTTCTGGCGTTTAACGCCCAGAAGGCTACCCTCACTGGCGTTAAACGCCCAGTGGGTGCTTCTTTTGGGCGTTTAACGCCCAAAGTGTTTCTTACTGGCTTTTTCATGCCAGTGAACTTCCAAATTTCTCTGTAACTCTTGGGACTTCAGTTAATTTGTTATTTCACCTTTGAAGATACTTAGACCTAAACCTGTAAAGAAAGAAAATTTATTTAATTAGTAATTAAACTTTGTATATGGCTGGGTTGCCTCCCAGCAAGCGCTTCTTTAATGTCATTAGCTGGACTATCACTGATTCTTCAATTAAGTCTCAGTCTTGAGCATTCTTGCTCAAAATTGCCTTCAAGATAATGTTTAACTCTTTGTCCATTGACAATGAACTTTTTGTTAGAGTCATTATCTTGAAGCTCTATGTAGCCATATGGTGATACACTTGTAATTACATATGGACCTCTCCACCGGGATTTTAATTTCCCGGGGAATAATTTGAGCCTAGAGTTAAATAGCAGAACTTTCTGCCCTGGTTTAAAGACTCTGGATGACAATTTCTTATCATGCCATTTTTTTGCTTTTTCCTTGTAAATTTTTGCATTTTCAAAAGCATTGAGTCTAAACTCTTCTAGCTCATTTAACTGGAGCAATCGTTTTTCTCCAGCTAATTTGGCATCAAGGTTCAGGAATCTGGTTGCCCAGTAGGCCTTGTGTTCCAGTTCCACTGGCAAGTGACACGCCTTTCCATACACAAGCTGGTATGGAGAGGTCCCTATAGGGGTCTTGAATGCTGTTCTGTATGCCCACAGAGCATCATCCAAGCTTCTTGCCCAATCCTTTCTGCGGTTAATTACAGTCCGTTCCAGGATTCTTTTAAGTTCTCTATTTGAGACTTCTGCCTGCCCATTAGTCTGTGGGTGATATGGAGTAGCCACCCTGTGGTTGACTCCATAACGGACTAGAGCAGAGTAGAGCTGCTTATTACAGAAATGAGTACCCCCATCACTGATTAACACTCTGGGGATACCAAATCTGCTGAAGATATGTTTCTGGAGGAATTTTAACACTGTTTTAGTGTCATTAGTGGGTGTTGCAATAGCCTCCACCCATTTGGATACATAATCCACTGCCACCAGAATATAGGTGTTTGAGTATGATGGTGGGAAAGGTCCCATGAAGTCAATACCCCATACATCAAACAACTCAATTTCCAAGATTCCTTGTTGAGGCATAGCATAACTGTGGGGCAGGTTGCCTGATCTCTGGCAACTATCACAGTTAAGCACAAATGCTCGGGAATCTTTATAGAGAGTAGGCCAGTAGAAGCCACTCTGGAGGACTCTTGTGGCTGTTCGTTCACTTCCAAAATGTCCTCCATACTGTGATCCATGGCAATGCCAAAGGATCTTCTGTGCTTCTTCTTTAGGCACACATCTACGGATTACTCCGTCTGCACATCTCTTAAAGAGATATGGTTCATCCCAGAGATAGTATTTTGCATCTGTGATTAATTTCTTTGATTGCACCTTACTGTACTCCTTGGGTATGAATCTCACTGCCTTGTAGTTTGCAATGTCTGCAAACCATGGCACTTCCTGGACGGCTAGTAATTGCTCATCCGGAAAGGTTTCAGAAATTTCAGTGAGAGGGAGGGACGCCCCTTCCAATGGTTCTATTCGGGACAGGTGATCTGCTACTTGATTTTCTGTCCCTTTTCTGTCTCTTATTTCTATATCAAACTCTTGCAGAAGCAGCACCCATCTGATGAGTCTGGGTTTTGAATCTTGCTTTGTGAGTAGATATTTAAGAGCAGCATGATCAGTGTACACAATCACTTTTGATCCTACTAAGTAGGATCTGAATTTGTCAATGGCGTAAACCACTGCAAGTAGCTCTTTTTCTGTGGTTGTGTAATTCTTCTGTGCATCATTTAGCACACGGCTGGCATAGTAAATGACATGCAGAAGCTTGTCATGCCTTTGCCCCAACACTGCACCAATGGCATGGTCACTGGCATCACACATTAGTTCAAATGGTAATGTCCAGTCTGGTGCAGAGATGATTGGTGCTGTGACCAATTTAGTTTTCAGAGTTTCAAATGCCTGCAGACACTCCTCATCAAAGATAAAGGGCATGTCTGCAGCTAGCAGGTTGCTCAGAGGTTTGGCGATTTTTGAAAAATCCTTTATAAACCTCCTATAAAACCCTGCATGTCCCAGAAAACTTCTGATTGCCTTAACATTAGCAGGTGGTGGTAATTTTTCAATTACTTCTACCTTAGCTTGGTCCACCTCTATCCCCTTGTTCGAAATTTTGTGCCCAAGGACAATTCCTTCAGTCACCATAAAGTGACATTTTTCCCAGTTTAAAACCAGGTTAGTCTCTTGGCATCTTTTCAGAACAAGTGCTAAATGGTTAAGGCAGGAGCTGAATGAGTCTCCAAATACTGAAAAGTCATCCATGAAGACTTCCAGGAATTTTTCCACCATATCAAAGAAAATTGAGAGCATGCACCTCTGAAAGGTTGCAGGTGCATTGCATAAGCCAAATGGCATCCTTCTGTATGCAAATACTCCAGAAGGGCATGTGAATGCCGTTTTCTCTTGATCCTGGGGATCTACTGCAATTTGATTATAACCTGAATATCCATCCAGAAAGCAGTAGTATTCATGACCTGCTAGTCTTTCTAGCATCTGGTCTATGAATGGTAAAGGAAAATGATCCTTTCTGGTGGCTGTATTGAGCCTTCTATAATCAATACACATACGCCACCCTGTAACTGTCCTTGTAGGAACCAGTTCATTTTTTTCATTGTGAACTACTGTCATGCCTCCTTTCTTAGGGACAACTTGGACAGGGCTCACCCAGGGGCTGTCAGAAATAGGATAAATAATCCCAGCCTCTAGTAATTTAGTGACCTCTTTCTGCACCACTTCTTTCATAGCTGGATTCAGCCGCCTTTGTGGTTGAACCACTGGCTTGGCGTCATCTTCCAACAAGATTTTGTGCATGCACCTGGCTGGGCTAATGCCCTTAAGATCACTAATGGACCACCCAAGAGCTGTCTTGTGCGTCCTTAGCACTTGAATTAGTGCTTCCTCTTCCTGTGGCTCCAAGGTAGAGCTTATAATTACAGGAAAGGTTTCACCTTCTCCCAGAAATGCATATTTCAGGGATGGTGGTAATGGTTTGAGCTCGGGTTTTGGAGGTTTCTCCTCTTCCTGAGGGATTTTCAGAGGTTCTATTATCTTCTCTGACTCCTCCAAATCAGGCTGAACATCTTTAAAGATGTCCTCTAGCTCTGATTCGAGACTCTCAGCCATATTGACCTCTCTTACCAGAGAATCAATCATGTCAACACTCATGCAGTCATTTGGGGTGTCTGGATGTTGCATGGCTTTGACCACATTCAACTTGAATTCCTCCTCATTGACTCTCAAGGTTACTTCCCCTTTTTGGACATCAATGAGGGTTCGGCCAGTTGCTAGGAAAGGTCTTCCTAGAATGAGAGTTGCACTCTTGTGCTCCTCCATTTCCAGCACCACAAAGTCAGTAGGAAAGGCAAATGGCCCAACCTTGACAATCATGTCTTCAATCACGCCTGATGGGTATTTAATGGAGCCATCAGCAAGTTGAAGACATATCCTGGTTGGTTTGATTTCTTCAGTTAAACCAAGCTTTCTGATAGTAGATGCAGGTATTAGGTTGATACTTGCCCCAAGGTCACATAAAGCTTGCTTGGTGCAATTACCTTCTAATGTGCATGGTATCATAAAGCTCCCAGGATCTTTAAGCTTCTCAGGTAAGCTTTTTAGAATGACTGCACTGCATTCTTCAGTGAGGTAAACCTTTTCAGTCTCCCTCCAATCCTTCTTATGACTTAAGATCTCTTTCATGAACTTAGCATAAGAGGGTATTTGCTCAAGTGCTTCTGCAAACGGAATCTTTATTTCAAGAGTCCTGAGATAGTCTGCAAAGCGGGCAAATTGCTTATCTTGTTCCGCTTGGCGGAGTTTTTGAGGATAAGGCATTTTGGCTCTGTATTCCTCAACCTTAGTTGCTGCAGGTTTATTACCTACAGAAGTGGGTTGGGAAGCCTTGTTATCAGCACTTGTATGTGACTGATTCCCTACTGGCATTTGAATGCCAGAGGTAGGAGCTGGAGTGGCGTTAGACGCCACTTCCTTGCTTGTTACTGGCGTTTGAACGCCAGAACCATGCTCCTTTTGGGCGTTCAACGCCAGATTCAAGCTTGTTTCTGGCGTTGAACGCCAGGAATCAGCATGGTCTGGGCGTTCAGCGCCAGCTTTATCCCTTTCTGGGCTCTGCTTGTCCTCAGAGGGATTTTGATTAGCTATTCGTTCATGTCCTTGCTTCTTGCTGCTTTGAAGTGAGGTATTTAATGTTTTCCCACTTCTTAATTGAACTGCTTGGCATTCTTCTACTATTTGTTTTGACAGTCGTTTTTCTGTTTGCTTTAATTGCACTTCCATGTTCCTGTTTGCCATTCTTGTTTCCTGTAATATCTCCTTGAATTCGGCTAGCTGCTGAGTTAGAAAGTCTAATTGCTGATTAAATTCACTAGCCTGATCCACCGGACCGAGTTCTGCAGTTACTGTTTTAGCTTCTCCTTTCTTAGAAGATTCACTGCTTAGATACATATGTTGATTTCTGGCAACTGTATCAATAAGCTCTTGAGCTTCTTCAATTGTTTTTCTCATGTGTATAGATCCACCAGCTGAGTGGTCTAGAGAAATCTGAGCTTTTTCTGTAAGCCCATAGTAGAAGATGTCTAATTGCACCCATTCTGAAAACATTTCAGAGGGGCATTTTCTTAGCATCTCTCTGTATCTCTCCCAAGCATCATAAAGGGATTCATTATCTCCTTGTTTGAAGCCTTGGATGTTTAGCCTTAGCTGTGTCATCCGTTTGGGAGGGAAATAGTGATTCAGGAATTTTTCTGACAGCTGTTTCCATGTTTTTATGCTGTTCTTAGGCTGGTTATTTAACCACCTCTTAGCTTGATCTTTTACAGCAAATGGAAACAGTAGTAATCTGTAGATATCCTGATCCACTTCCTTATCATGTACTGTATCAGCAATTTGCAGAAATTGTGCCAGAAACTCTGTAGGTTCTTCATGTGGAAGACCAGAGTACTGACAGTTTTGCTGCACCATGATAATGAGCTGAGGATTCAGCTCAAAGCTACTAACTCCAATGGAGGGTATACAGATACTACTCCCATATGAAGCAGTAGTGGGGTTAGCATATGACCCCAGAGTCCTCTTGGACTGTTCATTCCTACTTGCTTCCATGATTGAATACAAGTTGAGAATTTATAGTTTGAAATATGGTGATGGAATAAATAAAAATGGAATAAATAAAAAGAAGAAAAAAAATCGAAAAAGTAGTTGGAAAATATAAATTTTTTTTTTAAAAAAATAAAAACGAAATTAAATAAAAGAAAGTGGAAATATTTTGAAATAGAAAATTGAATTTTTAATGTAAGATTTTCGAAAAAGTAGTTTTAAAAAAAGTTAGAAAAATAAAAATTTTTGAATTTTGAATTTTATGATGAAAGAGAAAAACACACAAAAGACACAAGACTTAAAATTTTTAGATCTAATGCTCCTTATTTTTCGAAAATTTTTGGAGGGAAAACACCAAGGAACACCAAACTTAAAAATTTTAAGATCAAAACACAAGAAAAACCCAAGAACACCTTGAAGATTCACAAGAACACCAAGAACAAAAGAAAGAACACCAAACTTAAAATTTTTAGAAAACTTTAATAAAATTTTCGAAAATTATGAAAGATTAACAAGAAAACACCAAACTTAAAGTTTGGCACAGATTAAACCAAGAAAAATTATTTTTGAAAAAGATTTTCAAAAGAACTGGTGCCCAATTGCCAAGAACATAAGCCAACACTATAACCAACTGAATTAAAAATGTAATGTATTTTAAAGATGTATTATTTTTATGGATAAACTTAAATTTTTGAAAACTAATGTTTTGAAAAAGCACAAGAAAAACAAGAAAAGACACAGAACAAGAAAAACTCAAGATCAAACAAGAAAAATAAGCAAGAACAACTTGAAGATCAATGAAGAACAAAGAACACAAGTCGAAAATTTTAAAAGAAAATATGAGATATGCAATTGACACCAAACTTAGAACAAGACACTAAACTCACGAAAATTTAACAATTAATTAAGAAAAATAATATTTTTGAAAAGGAATTTTTTTGAAAATAAACTATCCTATCAAGATTTAATGACTCTATAACAATAAAAAAATAAAAATAAAAATAAATTATTCCTAATCTAAGAAATAAAATAAGCCTTCAATTGTCCAAACTCAATAATCCCCGGCAACGGCGCCAAAAACTTGGTGGACGAAATTGTATCTCTTTATAGAATATGATAATAGAATATGGTCCAAGATCAACTTCGTTCAACTGACCAGCAAGTGTACTGGGTCGTCCAAGTAATACCTTACGTGAGTAAGGGTCGAATCCACAGAGATTATTGGTTTGAAGCAATCAATGTTTATTTTATTTGTCTTAGTCAGGATTTCAAGAAAATTGTTTGGGCTACTTGAACAACAGAGTTATTTGTTTATAAAGGATTATGGAATATATTGGAATAATAAAGAGTACTAGCGTTACTTGTTGTGCAGTAATGGAGAATATGTTGGAGTTTTGGAGATGCTTTGTCCTTTGAATTTCTACTCTTCCTTGAAATCCTCTTCTCACACGCAGGTTCCTTCCATGGCAAGCTCTATGTAGGGTGTCACCGTTGTCAATGGCTACTTCCCATCCTCGCAGTGAAAGCTATGCACGCACTCTGTCACAGTACGGCCAATCACCGGTTGGTTCCCGCTCCTACTGGAATAGAATCCCTCTTTTGCGTCTGTCACTAACGCCCAGCAGGTTAAAGTCTGAAGCACGTCACAGTCATTCAATCCCGGAATCCTACTCGGAATACCACAGACAAGGTTTAGACTTTCCGGATTCTCATGAATGCCGCCATCAATCCAGCTTATACCACGAAGATTCTGATTAGGGAAGCTAAGAGACATTCATTCAATCTGATGTAGAACGGAGGTGGTTGTCAGGCACACGTTCATGGATTGAGGAAGGTGATGAGTGTCACGGATCATCACCTTCTCCACAGTTAAGCGCGAATAAACATCTTAGATAAGAACAAGCGTGTTTGAATGGAAAACAAAAGAATTGTATTAAATCATCGAGACGCTGCAGAGCTCCTCACCCCAACAATGGAGTTTAGAGACTCATGCCGTCACAAAGTATGTAATTCAGATCTGAAAATAGCATGAGGTACCAGATAAGTCTGTAAAAGTTGTTTAAATAGTAAACTAGTAACCTAGGTTTACAGAAAATGGATAAACTAAGATAATTGGTGCAGAAATCCACTTCTGGGGCCCACTTGGTGTGTGCTGGGGCTGAGACTAATGCTTTCCACGTGTGGAGGCCTTTCTTGGCGTCAAACTCCAAGTTTTGACGTGTTTTGGGCGTTCAACTCCGGATCATGACGTTTTTCTGGCGTTTAACTCCAGACAGCAGCGTGTACTTGGCGTTCAACGCCAAGTTACGTCGTCAATCTTCGCGCAAAGTATGGACTATTATATATTGCTGGAAAGCCCTGGATGTCTACTTTCCAACGCCGTTGAGAGCGTGCCAATTGGACTCCTGTAGCTCCAGAAAATCCATTTCGAGTGCAGGGAGGTCAGGATCCAACAGCATCAGCAGTCCTTTTTCAGCCTAAGTCAGATTTTTGCTCAACTCCCTCAATTTCAGCCAGAAAATACCTGAAATCACAGAAAAATACACACACTCATAGTAAAGTCCAGAAATATGATTTTTGCCTAAAAACTAATATTATTTTACTAAAAACTAACTGAAACATGCTAAAATCTACATGAAATTACCCCCAAAAAGCGTACAAAATATCCGCTCATCAGTAGACAGCAAGGGCGTTCAACGCCCAATAAGCTGACAAAGGTGGCGTTGAACACTAGTCAAAGCACACCCTCTCAGTGCTTAAAGTCCACTCAAGAACCCTCTAGCCTAGAACCAAAGAAAACCATAAAGACTATAGAGGTTCCTTTGAATGAACTTCTACAATGCATGAGTTGTGATGACTACTCATCCTCAAGTGAGGATGAAGAGACTAGGGAAGAGCAAGTTGCTCGTTTCCTAAGAGCTCTAATGAAGTTGAATACCAAGATATTTGGTACAAAGCCTCTATAGGAAGAACCTCCACTTCTCACCAAAGAACTCCATGCTTTGGTTCAGTAAGAGCTACCTCAGAAGCTTCCAAATCTTTGACGCTTTCTGATCCCTTGCACCATAGGCATTATGACCTTCGATAAGGGTCTGTGTGACCTAGGGTCAAGTATTAACCTCATGTCACTCTCAGTAATGGATTAGCTGGGCATCCTTGAGGTACAAGCTGCACACATCACATTAGAGATGGCAGACAAGACCATGAAGAAGCCATATGGCTTAGTAGAGGATGTCTTGGTTAAAGTTGAAAACCACTACGTCCCTGCAAATGTCATTGTCTTGGACATTGGAGAGGATGAGGATGACTGTGTCATCCTTGGAATACCCTTCTTAGCTACTGTAAAAGCCTTGATTAATGTAGCTAAGGGAGAAATGGTTTTCAAATTAGGAGAGCACTATATCTTATTCAAGATGTCCAATCCTAATTTTCCCTCTGATAAGAAAGAGAAAACTGTGCAATACCTAGTGTGCCAACCCTCTCTTTCTATGCAGAGCTTTACAGAGCCCCCAGACATCAATTCTAAGTTTAGTGTTGGGCATCCCTCAACAAGCTCTAAGAACAAAGGTACTAAAAAGAAAGTACCTAAAGGCTGGAAGGACAAGAAAGTCCCAACAGAAGACCTCTCACCTGGCATGAGATTTGTCTTCACTAAGAATTCAGTCCTACCACATACAGTGAGTCGTGTCCTATCTCTAGAGCATTTAGAGCTCATCCATGAGAGGACTAGAAAAAAATTCACTGTCATGGGAGAAAATCTGAGCCCATACTCTCCCTCATAAGGAACTAAAGGTCAAGCTAGTGACTTTAAAAGAGCGCTTGTTGGGAGGCAACCCAACTTTATTCAACTGCATTTATTTTTTATTTTTCTTTCAGTTGTCAGAGTCATGATCATGTACATTAGTCAAGAGACAGAATTCACAGCAGTGAAAATAGAGCACTCTGGATGGAGTGTCAAAGTTGAACGCTGATGAGCGGATATTTTATACGCTTTTTGGGGGTAATTTCATATAGATTTTAGCATGTTTTAATTAGTTTTTAATAGAATTTTATTAGTTTTTAAACAAAAATCACATTTCTGGACTTTACTATGAGTTTGTGTGTATTTCTATGATTTCAGGTATTTTCTGCTGAAATTGAGGGAGCTGAGCAAAAATCTGATTTAGGCTGAAAAAGGACTACTGATGCTGTTGGATTCTGACCTCCCTGCACTCGGAATGGATTTTTTGGAGCTACAGGAGTCCAATTGGCGCGCTCTCAATTGAGTTGGAAAGTAGACATCCAGGGCTTTCCAGCATTATATAATAGTCCATACTTTGCGCGAAGATAGATGACGTAAACTGGCGTTCAACGCCAGTTCCATGTTGCAGTCTGCCGTCCAGCGCCAGAAACAGGTTACAAGTTGGAGTTCAACGCCAAAAACACGTTACAACCTGACGTTCAACTCCAGAAACAGCCCAGGCACGTGAGAAGCTTAAGTCTCAGCCCCAGCACACACCAAGTGGGCCCCAGAAGTGGATTTCTGCACCAATTATCTTAGTTTACTCATATTCTGTAAACCTAGGTTACTAGTTTAGTATTTAAACAACTTTTAGAGACTTATTTTGTATCTCATGACATTTTTAGATCTGAATTTTATACTCTTTGACGGCATAAGTCTCTAAACTCCATTGTTGGGGGGGTGAGGAGCTCTGCAGCGTCTCGATGAATTAATGCAATTATTTCTGTTTTTCCATTCAAACATGCGCGTTCCTATTTAAGATGTTCATTCGCGCTTAATTATGGAGAAGGTGGTGATCTGTGACACTCATCACCTTCCTCAATCCATGAACGTGTGTCTGATAACCACCTTCGTTCTACATCAGATTGAATGAGTATCTCTTAGATTCCTTAACCAGAATCTTCGTGGTATAAGCTAGAATTGATGGCGGCATTCATGAGAATCCGGAAAGTCTAAACCTTGTCTGTGGTATTCCGAGTAGGATTCTGGGATTGAATGACTGTGACGAGCTTCAAACTCGCGAGTGTTGGGCGTGATGACAAATGCAAAAAATCAATGGATTCTATTCCGACATGATCGAGAACCAACAGCTGATTAGTCGTGCTGTGACAGAGCATTTGGACCATTTTCATTGAGAGGATGGGAAGTAGCCATTAACAACGGTGACATCCTACATAGAGCTTGCCATGGAAGGAACTTTGCACTTTTGCATGAGTTGAATATTACATTACAGGAATTCAGAAGACAAAGCATCTCCAAAACTCCAACATATTCTCCATTATTGCACAACAAGTAATTATTTCACGCTCTTCTATTTTTTTGTAATTCAAACTGATAATCATAATTGATCTCCTGACTAAGAATAATAAAATAAACATAGCTTGCTTCAAATCAACAATCTCCGTGGGATTCGACCCTTACTCACGTAAGGTATTACTTGGACGACCCAGTGCACTTGCTGGTTAGTTGTGCGGATTGCAAAAGTGTGATTGCAATTTCGTGCACCAAGTTTATGGCGCCGTTGCCGGGGATTGTTTGAGTTTGAACAACTAAAGGTTTATTTTGTTGCTTAGATTAGGAATATAGTATTGATGCTATAGAGTCATTAAATTTGAGTCCTTTAATTTCTCTTCAAAAATTTTTCGAAAATATTACTTGTCCTTATTAATTTTTAATTTTTCGTGAATTAGTGTCTTGTTCTAAGTTTGGTGTCAATTGCATATTTTATATTTTCCTTTTAAATTTTCGAATTAGTGTTCTTTGTTTTTCCTTGATCTTCAAATTGTTCTTGTCAATTTTTCTTGTTTGATCTTTAGTTTGTCTTGTTCTGAGTCTTTTCTTGTTTTTCTTGTGCTTTTTCAAAACATTAGTCTTCAAAAAATTTATTTTTATCTATAAAAATAATACATCTTTAAAACACGTTATATTTATAGCTCAGTTGGCTAGAGCGTTGGCTTATATTCTTGGCAATTGGGTATCTCCTTTTTAAAATCCTTTTCAAAAATAACTTTTCTTTAATTAAATCTTGTGCTAAACTTTAAGTTTTGTGTTTTATTGTTAATCTTTTTTATAATTTTCGAAAATTTTATTGAAGTTTTCTAAAAATTTTAAGTTTGGTGTTCTTTCTTTTGTTCTTGTTGTTCTTGTGAATCTTCAAAGTGTTCTTGAGTCTTCTTTATGTTTTGATCTTAAAATTTTTAAGTTTGGTGTTCCTTGGTGTTTTCCCTCCAAAATTTTCAAAAACAAGGAGCATTAGATCTAAAAATTTTAAGTCGTGTGTCTTTTGTGTGTTTTTCTCTTTCATCATAAAATTCAAAATTCAAAAAAATATCTTTTCTAACTATTTTTAAGCTACTTTTTCAAAAATTTTTTTATATAAAAATTCAGATTTCAATTTCAAAATTTTTCAAATCTTATCCTTTTAAGATTTTTAAAAAAAATAATAATAATATTTTATTATCTTTTTCAAAAAAAATATCCTAACCACTTTCTCTCTCCTCAATTTTTTCAAAAATCTTCACAACATTTTCAAATTTTTTATTTTTATTTTTATTTCGTTTTTATTTTATCTTATTTAATTTTATTTTATTATTTCGAAAATAAATTTTTATATATAATAAAATAAATAATATTTACATCCATATCATCTCCCTTGCTCCATCATGGAACTAAGTGGAAATGAACAGTCCAGAATGACTCTGGGGTCATATGCTAACCCCACTACTGCTTCATATGGGAGTAGTATCTGTATACCCTCCATCGGAGTCAGTAGTTTTGAGTTGAATCCTCAGCTCATCATCATGGTGCAGCAAAGTTGCCAGTATTCCGGTCTTCCACAGGAAGAACCTACAGAGTTTCTGGCACAATTTTTATAAATTACTGACACGGTACATGATAAGAAAGTAGATCAGGATGTCTATAGATTATTACTATTTCTATTTGCTGTAAAGAACCAAGCTAAGAGGTGGTTAAATAACCAACCTAAGGACAGCATAAGGACATGGAAATAGCTGTCAGAAAAATTCCTGAATCACTATTTTCCTCCAAAACGGATGACACAGCTAAGGCTAAGCATCTAAGGCTTCAAACAAGGAGATAATGAATCCCTTTATGATGCCTGGGAGAGATACAGAGAGATGCTAAGAAAATGCCCCTCTGAAATGTTCTCAGAGTGGGTGCAGTTAGACATCTTATACTATGGGCTTATGATGAGCGGATAATTTATACGCTTTTTGGCATTGTTTTTAGTATGTTTTTAGTATCTTTTAGTTAGTTTTTAGTATATTTTTATTAGTTTTTAGTTAAAATTCACTTTTCTGGACTTTACTATGAGTTTGTGTGTTTTTCTGTGATTTCAGGTATTTTCTGGCTGAAATTGAAGGTTCTGAGCAAAAATCTGATCCAGAGACTGAAAAGGACTGCAGATGCTGTTGGATTCTGACCTCCCTGCACTCAAAGTGGATTTTCTGGAGCTACAGAAGCCCAATTGGCGCGCTCTCAACGGCATTGGAAAGTAGACATCCTGGGCTTTCCAGCAATATATGATAGTCCATACTTTGCCCAAGATTTGATGGCCCAAACCGGTGTAGCAAATCAGCATCAGAAATTCCAGCGTTAAACGCCAGAACTGGCATAAAACTTGGAGTTAAACGCCCAAACTGGCATGAAAGCTGGCGTTTAACTCCAGAAAAGGTCTCTACACGAAATTACTTCATTGCTCAGCCCAAGCACACACCAAGTGGGCCCGGAAGTGGATTTTTCTGTCATTTACTCATTTCTGTAAACCTTAGGATACTAGTTTACTATTTATAGGATCTTTTGACATTGTATCCGTACCTTATGATCTCATGACATTTTTTACACGTTTCTTGTGTACCTTCCACGGCATGAGTCTCTAAACCCCATGGTTGGGGGTGAGGAGCTCTGCTGTGTTTTGATGGATTAATGCGATTACTACTGTTTCTTATTCAATCATGCTTGCTTCCATTCTAAGATATCACTTGCTCCTAACCCGGATGAATGTGATGATCTGTGACACTCATCATCATTCTCAACTATGAACATGTGCCTGACAACCACCTCTGTTCTACCTTAGATTAAGTAGATATCTCTTGGATTCTTTAATCGGAATCTTCGTGGTATAAGCTAGAACTGATGGCGGCATTCAAGAGAGTCCGGAAGGTCTAAACCTTGTCTGTGGTATTCTGAGTAGGACTCAATGATTGAATGACTGTGACGTGCTTCAAACTCCTGAAGGCGGGGCGTTAGTGACAGACGCAAAAGAATCATTGGATTCTATTCCGGCCTGATTGAGAACCGACAGATGATTAGCCTATGCTGTGACTGAGCATCAGGGACATATTTTCACTGAGAGGATGGGAGGTAGCCATTGACAACGGTGAAACCCTACATACAGCTTGCCATGGAAGGAGCCTTGCGTGTTTGATGAAGATGACAGTAGGAAAGCAGAGATTCGGAAGATGGAGCATCTCCAAAGCCTCAGCCTATTCTCCATTACTGCAAAACAAGTACCTTTTTCATGTTCTTTTGCTTTTTACAATCAATCCTGATAATTTCTGATATCCTGACTAAGACTTACAAGGTAACCATAGCTTGCTTCAAGCCGACAATCTCCGTGGGATCGACCCTTTCTCACGCAAGGTATTACTTGGACGACCCAGTGCACTTGCTGGTTAGTTGTGCGGGATTGCAAAAGTGTTATTGCAATTTCGTGCACCAAGTTTTTGGCGCCGTTGCCGGGGATTGTTCGAGTTTGGACAACTGACGGCTTATCTTGTTGCTTAGATTAGGACTGTTTTATTTTTGTTGGTTTAGAGTCTTTTAGTTGAAGTCTAGTTTCATATTTTAAGTTTAGTGTCCATTGCATGCTTTTGTTTTTTCTTCTAGTTTTTCGAAATTGCATGTTCTTAGTCCCTTTTTGATTCATAAAAATTCTAAGTTTGGTGTCCTCTTTGTGTTTTTCCTTTAAAATTTTCGAATATTAGTGTTTGATTTTCTAAAAATTTTAAGTTTGGTGTCTTTTTGTTGTTTTTCTCTTTCCTCTTTTTAAAAATCAAATCTTTTTCATAAAAACTTTTCAATCATATCTTTTTAATTGCTGTTTTCAAAATCTTTTTAATTAACTAATTGATTCAGTTCTCAATTTGCTTTGATCTTATTTTTCTTTTTGATTTTCGAATTTTTTTTTGTTTTATTTTCCTTTTGTTTTATTTTATTTTTATTTTTTCGGTTATATAAAAAAAAACAAAATTTATCTCTTTGCAATCATTATCATTTCCCTTTTGTCCATTATGGACTCAAGTGGAATTAATCAGTCCAAGAGGACTCTGGGGTCATATGCTAACCCCATTACAGCTGCATATGGGAGTAGCATCTGTATACCTCCCATCAAAGCAAGCAGCTTTGAGCTAAACCCTCAACTCATTATCATAGTGCAGCAAAATTGCCAGTATTCCGGTCTTCTACAGGAAGAACCTACTGAGTTTCTGGCACAGTTCTTACAAATTGCTGACACAGTACATGATAAAGAGGTAGATCAGGATGTCTACAGACTATTACTGTTTCCATTTGCTGTAAAAGATCAAGCTAAAAGGTGGTTGAATAACCAACCTACAGCAAGCATAAAGACATGGAAACAGTTATCAGACAAATTCCTGAATCATTTCTACCCTCCAAAGAGGATGACACAGCTAAGGCTGGACATCCAAGGCTTTAAACAAGAGGATAATGAATCCCTTTATAATGCCTGGGAGAGGTATAGAGGTATGCTTAGAAAATGCCCCTCTGAAATGTTTTCAGAGTGGGTACAGTTAGACATCTTCTACTATGGGCTCACAGAAAAAGCTCAGATGTCTTTAGACCACTCAGCTGGTGGATCTATACACATGAGGAAGACAATTGAAGAAGCTCAAGAGCTTATAGACACTGTTGCTAGAAACCAATACTTATATTCTAGCAATGAGTTCGTTCCAAAAGAGGAGGTCATGGCATTAGTCACTGATCCTAATCCTCAAGAACAGATGAATGAGCTTAATCAATAATTGCTCCTGATGACAGAACAGTTAGCAGAATTTAAAGAAATGCTCCATGATACTAAAGTTGCTAACAAGAACATAGAACTGCAGTTGAATCAAGCAAAACAGCAAATATCTAAACAGATAACAGAAGGATGTCAAGCAGTTCAACTAAGGAGTGGGAAAACACTGAACACCACTGCTCAAAGGAGCAAGAAGCCAAACAAAGAACAATTGACAGAGGATAACCAAACCACTGTTCAAAATCCCTCTGAGGACAATAAGAGCCCAGAGAGGAATATTATTGGCGTTCAAACGCCATAAAGGGAAGGAAAGTTGGCGTTAAACGCCCATTCCTTGCCCAGTTCTGGCGTTCAAACGCCAGAAAAGGGGGAGAAGTTGGCGTTTAACGCCCAATCTTCACCCATTCCTGGCGTTCAAACGCCCAAGGAGGATCAGGCACCTGAGAGTGCTGATAATTATCCCTCTAACAAGGCTTCTTCAACCACTTCTGTAAGGAATAAACCTGCAGCATCTAAGGTTGAGGAATATCAAGCCAAGATGCCTTATCCTCAGAAACTCCGCAAAGCGGAACAGGATAAGCAATTTGCCCGCTTTGCAGACTATCTAAGGACTCTTGAAATAAAGATTCCGTTTGCAGAGGCACTTGAGCAAATACCTTCTTATGCTAAGTTCATGAAAGAGATCTTAAGTCATAAGAAGGATTGGAGAGAAACTGAAAAAGTGTTTCTCACTGAAGAATGCAGTGCAGTCATACTAAAAAGCTTACCAGAAAAGCTTCAAGATCCTGGAAGCTTTATAATACCATGCACATTAGAAGGCGCTTGCACCAAGACAGCCCTATGTGATCTTGGAGCAAGCATCAATCTGATACCTGCATCCACTATCAGAAAGCTTGGGTTGGCTGGAGAAGTCAAACCAACCAGGATATGCCTCCAACTTGCTGATGGCTCCATTAAACACCCATCAGGCATAATAGAGGACATGATTGTCAAGGTTGGGCCATTTGCCTTTCCCACTGACTTTGTGGTGCTGGAAATGGAGGAGCACAAAAGTGCAACTCTCATTCTAGGAAGACCATTCCTAGCAACTGGACGAACTCTCATTGATGTACAAAAAGGGGAAGTAACCCTGAGAGTCAATGAGGATGAGTTCAAGTTGAATGCTGTGAAAGCAATGCAGCATCCAGACACACCAGATGACTGCATGGGCGCTGACATTATTGACTCTCTGGTAGAAGAGATCAATATGACTGAAAGCCTAGAATTAGAGCTTGAGGACATCTTCAAAGATGCTCAACCTGATCAAGAAGAACTAGAGGAAGTAAAAGAATTTTCGAAAATTCCTCAGGAGGAGGATAAACCTCCCAAACCTGAACTCAAACCTCTACCACCATCTCTGAAATATGCATTTCTAGGAGAGGGTGACACTTTTCCAGTGATTATAAGCTCTGCTTTAGATCCACAGGAAGAGGAAGCACTGATTCAAGTGCTAAGGACGCACAAGACAGCTCTTGGGTGGTCCATAAGTGATCTTAAGGGCATTAGCCCAGCTAGATGCATGCACAAGATCCTATTGGAGGATAATGCCAAACCAGTGGTCCAACCACAGAGGCGGCTAAATCCAGCCATGAAGGAGGTGGTGCAGAAAGAGGTCACTAAATTACTAGAGGCTGGGATTATTTATCCTATTTCTGATAGCCCCTGGGTGAGCCCTGTCCAAGTTGTTCCCAAAAAGGGAGGCATGACAGTGGTTCATAATGAAAAAAATGAACTGGTTCCTACAAGGACAGTCACAGGGTGGCATATGTGTATTGACTACAGAAGGCTCAATACAGCCACCAGAAAGGATCATTTTCCTTTACCATTCATAGACCAAAAGCTAGAAAGACTAGCTGGTCATGACTATTACTGCTTTTTGGATGGCTATTCAGGCTACAACCAAATTGCAGTAGATCCCCAGGACCAAGAGAAAACAGCATTTACCTGCCCTTCTGGCGTGTTTGCTTATAGGAGAATGCCTTTTGGTCTGTGCAATGCACCTGCAACCTTTCAGAGGTGCATGCTCTCTATCTTCTCAGACATGGTAGAGAAATTTCTGGAAGTCTTCATGGATGACTTTTCAGTATATGGAGACTCATTCAGCTCCTGTCTTAACCACCTATCACTTGTCCTGAAAAGATGCCAAGAGACTAACCTGGTTTTAAACTGGGAGAAATGTCACTTTATGGTGACTGAAGGAATTGTCCTTGGGCACAAAATTTCAAGCAGAGGAATAGAGGTGGATAAGACAAAGGTAGAGGTAATTGAAAAATTACCACCACCTGCCAACGTTAAGGCAATCAGAAGCTTTCTTGGGCATGCAGGATTCTACAGAAGGTTTATAAAGGATTTTTCAAAAATTGCCAAACCTCTAAGTAATCTGCTAGCTGCTGACACTCCATTTATCTTTGATAATGAGTGCCTGCAGGCATTTGAGACCCTGAAAGCTAAGCTGGTCACAGCACCAGTTATCTCTGCACCAGATTGGACATTGCCATTTGAATTAATGTGTGATGCCAGTGATCATGCCATTGGTGCAGTGTTGGGACAGAGGCATAACAAGCTTTTGCACGTCATTTATTATGCCAGCCGTGTTCTAAATGACGCACAAAAGAACTACACAACCACAGAGAAAGAGTTACTTGCAGTGGTTTATGCCATTGACAAATTTAGATCCTACCTAGTGGGATCAAAGGTGATTGTGTACACTGACCATGCTGCTCTTAAATACTTACTCCCAAAGCAGGATTCAAAACCCAGGCTTATCAGATGGGTGTTGCTTCTGCAAGAGTTTGATATAGAAATAAGAGACAGAAAAGGGACAGAAAACCAAGTGGCTGATCATCTGTCCCGAATAGAACCAGTAGCTGGGGCGTCCCTCCCTTCTACTGAGATCTCTGAGACTTTCCCAGATGAGCAACTCTTTGCCATTCAGGAAGCTCCATGGTTTGCAGATATTGCAAATTATAAAGCTGTGAGGTTCATACCCAAGGAGTACAGCAATGTGCAAAGAAAGAAATTAATTTCAGATGCAAAGTACTACCTCTGGGATGAACCATATCTCTTTAAGAGATGTGCTGACGGAGTGATCCGCAGATGTGTACCCAGAGAAGAAGCACAAAGATCTTATGGCATTGCCATGGATCACATTATGGAGGACATTTTGGAAGTGAGCGAACAGCCACTAAAGTCCTCCAGTGTGGCTTCTACTGGCCTACTCTCTATAAAGATTCCCGAGAGTTTGTGCGTAACTATGACAGTTGCCAAAGAGCTGGTAACCTGCCTCACGGATATGCCATGCCTCAACAAGGGATATTAGAGATAGAATTGTTTGATGTATGGGGAATTGACTTCATGGGGCCATTCCCACCATCATACTCAAACACTTACATTCTGGTGGCAGTGGACTATGTATCTAAGTGGGTAGAAGCAATTGCTACACCCACTAATGATACCAAGACCGTGCTGAAATTCCTCCAAAAACACATCTTCAGCAGGTTTGGTGTTCCCAGAGTACTAATCAGTGATGGTGGCACTCATTTCTGCAATAGACTGCTACACTCTGCTATGGTTAGACATGGAATTAGCCATAAAGTGGCAACTCCGTATCATCCACAGACAAATGGGCAAGCAGAAGTCTCTAACAGAGAACTAAAAAGAATCCTAGAACGGACTGTGATGGCCCGAAGAAAGGATTGGGCAAAGAGCTTGGATGATGCTCTGTGGGCATACAGAACAGCATTCAAGACTCCTATAGGAACCTCTCCATACCAACTGGTGTATGGGAAGGCCTGTCATTTGCCTGTGGAACTGGAACATAAAGCCTATTGGGCAACCAGATTCCTAAACATGGATGCTCAGTTAGCTGGTGAGAAAAGACTGCTCCAGCTAAATGAGCTAGAGGAGTTCAGACTCAATGCCTTTGAAAATGCAAAAATTTATAAGGAAAAGGCAAAGAAGTGGCATGACAAGAGATTGTCAACCAGAGTCTTTGAGCCAGGACAAAAAGTTCTGCTCTTCAACTCCAGGCTCAAATTGTTTCCAGGAAAACTCAAATCCCGGTGGAGGGGTCCGTATGTGATTACAGGAGTGTCACCATATGGATATGTTGAGCTTCAGGATATTGATTCTGACAAGAAGTTCATTGTTAATGGACAGAGAATCAAGCACTATCTTGAAGGAAATTTTGAGCAGGAATGCTCAAAACTGAGACTTGAGTGATTCTTAGCAGAAGTCCAGCTAAAGACAGTAAAGAAGCACTTGCTGAGAGGCAACCCAGTCATTAGGAGGGTATATGATTAGTTCTTACAGAGGCAAGTATCAAAAATGAAGGAATTCACAGAGTTACAAAAGGATTCAGCTCAAAAAGCAGAGAAAATGAGCTTACTGGCGAAAAAACGCCAGTAAGGGGCATTTTGGGCGTTAAACGCCAGAATGGGTACCATTCTGGGCGTTTAACGCCAGGAATGGTGCCATTTTGGGCGTTAAACGCCAGAATGGGCACCATTCTGGGCGTTTAACGCCAGGTGTGCAGCATCCTGGGCGTTCTGAAAAACGCCCAGTGACAAAGGATTTCTGGCGTTTAACGCCAGCCAGGGCACCTGGCTGGGCGTTAAACGCCCAAAAGGGGTAGCAAATGGGCGTTAAACGCCAGAATGGGTGCCATTCTGGGCGTTTAACGCCAGAAAGGTGGGGGGACCATATTTTTGTTTTCAACTCAAATTTTTTCAAACTTTCCTCTTTTTAACCATACTTTTCTACATAAATGCACTTCAACCTTTCATCATTCACTTTCAAATCTTCACAAATCAAAACCATTCTTCAAATCTATTTCAAATTAATCCCAAATCTTCTTCAAAAACTCACCCTTTTCTCAATTTCTTTCCATATCTTCTCAAATCTCCTTTCTAATTTTTATTTTTTTCGAAATCTCTTCTCCCCACCCTTATAAATTCACGTTTGGAACCCCCTTTGCCCACACCATTCGAATTTCCTCTTCCTCTCTCTCTCTCTCTTCTTTCTTTTCTTTTGCTTGAGGACAAGCAAACCTCTAAGTTTGGTGTGTTTTTTCGTGATCACTAAGCCAAGATTTATCAATATCATGGCTCCTAAGGGAAAACAAACCAATTTAAGAGGCAAGAAAGAGAATAGTCCAAAGAATCTTTGGAATCAAGAGAAGTTCTTAACCAAAGAACATGAAGACCATTATCACAAAATAATGGGTCTGAGGTCAGTGATCCCGGAAGTGAAATTTGATCTGAAAGAAGATGAATATCCGGGGATCCAAGAGCAAATTCGAAACAGAGGATGGGAAGTTCTAACCAATCCTGAGACAAAGGTTGGAAGGAACATGGTTCAGGAATTCTACTCAAATCTGTGGCTGACAGATAAGCAGAGAATGACTGGAACCGCTTACCATACTTATAGAACCATGGTCAGAGGGAAAGTTATGTACTTCCATCTGGACAAAATAAGAGAAATCTTCAAATTGCCTCAACTGCAAGATGATCCTGACTCCTTTAATAGGAGGATGGTGAGAGTAGATAAAGGGTTGGATCAAGTTCTAGAGGACATATGTCTCCCTGGAACTAAGTGGATAACCAATTCAAAGGGTGTCCCAAACCAACTCAAGAGGGGAGACCTCAAACCAATTGCAAGAGGTTGGCTAGACTTTATTGGGCGTTCCATATTGCCCACTAGCAACCGTTCTGAGGTTACCATCAAGAGAGCAGTGATGATTCATTGCATTATGCTTGGAAGAGAAGTGGAGGTGCATCATGTGATTGCTTGTGAGATCTACACAATTGCAAATAAGAATTCCACTGAAGCCAAATTGGCTTACCCAAGCTTGATCTCCTTGCTCTGTAAAGAGGCTGGGGTGAAGATGGGAGTAGATGATTTCATACCCATTGAACATCCAATCACCAAGAAGTCAATAGAGGGACAAGTGCAAGACAACTCTATCAAAAGGAGGGCGCAGGAATTCCTCCCTGAATTCCCAAGAATTGACTACTGGACCAGCCTAGAAGCATCTATTACCAAGTTGCAAGAAACTATGGAGCAACTGAAGGAAGAACAGCAGAATCAAAACTGCATGCTCTGCAAATTGCTGAAGGAACAAGAGAAGCAGGGGCGTGAAATTCAAGAGATGAAACGCCAAAAGCTCTCCTCCCAAGCTGAGGGAGCATCCACTTCTCAAAATCAAGGTTGTTGAGTCCTAACTCTGTGAAAACCTCTATCATTAGGAGCCTATTGTTTTCGTTTTTTTTATTTTATTTTGTTTCATCTTATATTTATTTTCTGAGTCTTGTTTTTAATTCATAATTAATAAAATTAAAGTTTATGCCTTAAAGCTATGAATGTCTTATGAATCCATCACCTCTCTTAAAAGAAAAATGCTTTAATCACAAAAGAACAAGAAGTACAGGATTTCGAAATTTATCCTTGAAACTAGTTGAATTAGTTTGATGTGGTGACAATACTTTTTGTTTTCTGAATGAATGCTTGAACAGTGCATATGTCTTTTGAATTTGATGTTTTGAGAATGTTAAATTTGTTGGCTCTTGAAAGAATGAGGAGAAAGAGAACTGTTGTTGAGGATCTGAAAAATCATCAAAATTGATTCTTGAAGCAAGAAAAAGCAGTGAAAAAAAAAGAAAAAAAAAATTTTCGAAAAAAAAAGAGAAAGAAAAAGAAGAAAAAAAAAAGGGGAGAGAAATAAAGTTGTGAACCAAGGCAAAAAGAGTGTGCTTAAGAACCCTGGACACCTCTAATTGGGGACTTTAGCAAAGCTGAGTCACAATCTAAAAAGGTTCACCCAATTATGTGTCTGTGGCATGTATGTATCCGGTGGTAATACTGGAAGACAGAGTGCTTTGGGCCACAGCCAAGACTCATACACTAGCTATGTTCAAGAATCATTATACTTAACTAGGAGAATCAATAACACTATCTGAGTTCTGAGTTCTGAGTTCTCATAGATGCCAATCATTCTGAACTTCAAAGGATAGAGTGAGATGCCAAAACTGTTCGGAGGCAAAAAGCTACTAGTCCCGCTCATCTAATTGGAGCTATGTTTCCTTGATATTTTGGAGTCTATAGTATATTCTCTTCTTTTTATCCTATTTTGATTTTCAGTTGCTTGGGGACAAGCAACAATTTAAGTTTGGTGTTGTGATGAGCGGATAATTTATACGCTTTTTGGCATTGTTTTTAGTATGTTTTTAGTATCTTTTAGTTAGTTTTTAGTATATTTTTATTAGTTTTTAGTTAAAATTCACTTTTCTGGACTTTACTATGAGTTTGTGTGTTTTTCTATGATTTCAGGTATTTCTGGCTGAAATTGAAGGTTCTGAGCAAAAATCTGATCCAGAGACTGAAAAGGACTGCAGATGCTGTTGGATTCTGACCTCCCTGCACTCAAAGTGGATTTTCTGGAGCTACAGAAGCCCAATTGGCGCGCTCGCAACGGCATTGGAAAGTAGACATCCTGGGCTTTCCAGCAATATATGATAGTCCATACTTTGCCCAAGATTTGATGGCCCAAACTGGCGTAGCAAATCAGCATCAGAAATTCCAGCGTTAAACGCCGGAACTGGCATAAAACTTGGAGTTAAACGCCCAAACTGGCATGAAAGCTGGCGTTTAACTCCAGAAAAGGTCTCTACACGAAATTACTTCATTGCTCAGCCCAAGCACACACCAAGTGGGCCCGGAAGTGGATTTTTCTGTCATTTACTCATTTCTGTAAACCTTAGGATACTAGTTTACTATTTATAGGATCTTTTGACATTGTATCCGTACCTTATGATCTCATGACATTTTTTACACGTTTCTTGTGTACCTTCCACGGCATGAGTCTCTAAACCCCATGGTTGGGGGTGAGGAGCTCTGCTGTGTTTTGATGGATTAATGCGATTACTACTGTTTCTTATTCAATCATGCTTGCTTCCATTCTAAGATATCACTTGCTCCTAACCCGGATGAATGTGATGATCTGTGACACTCATCATCATTCTCAACTATGAACATGTGCCTGACAACCACCTCTGTTCTACCTTAGATTAAGTAGATATCTCTTGGATTCTTTAATCGGAATCTTCGTGGTATAAGCTAGAACTGATGGCGGCATTCAAGAGAGTCCGGAAGGTCTAAACCTTGTCTGTGGTATTCTGAGTAGGACTCAATGATTGAATGACTGTGACGTGCTTCAAACTCCTGAAGGCGGGGCGTTAGTGACAGACGCAAAAGAATCACTGGATTCTATTCCGGCCTGATTGAGAACCGACAGATGATTAGCCTATGCTGTGACAGAGCATCAGGGATGTATTTTCACTGAGAGGATGGGAGGTAGCCATTGACAACGGTGAAACCCTACATACAGCTTGCCATGGAAGGAGCCTTGCGTGTTTGATGAAGATGACAGTAGGAAAGCAGAGATTCGGAAGATGGAGCATCTCCAAAGCCTCAGCCTATTCTCCATTACTGCAAAACAAGTACCTTTTTCATGTTCTTTTGCTTTTTACAATCAATCCTGATAATTTCTGATATCCTGACTAAGACTTACAAGGTAACCATAGCTTGCTTCAAGCCGACAATCTCCGTGGGATCGACCCTTGCTCACGCAAGGTATTACTTAGACGACCCAGTGCACTTGCTGGTTAGTTGTGCGGGATTGCAAAAGTGTTAGTGCAATTTCGTGCACCAGCTTACAGAAAGAGCCCAGATTTCTCTAGACCACTCAGCTGGTAGATCTATACACATGAGAAAGACAATAGAAGAAGCTCAAGAGCTCATTAATACAGTTGCCAGAAATCAGCATCTGTACCTAAGCAGGGAACCTTCCATGAAAGAAGAGGCTGAAACAGTAACTGCTGAAATGAGTCATGCAGAACAAGTTACAGAATTCAATCAGCAATTGGATTTTCTAACAAAATAGTTAGCCGAATTCAAAGAGATATTACAAGAAACAAGAATGGCTAATATGAATATGGAAGTGCAATTGAAGCAAACAGAATAGCAATTATCAAAACAAATAACAGAAGAGTGCCAAGCAGTTCAATTAAGAAGTGGGAAAACATTAAATACCTCACTTCAAGACAGCAAGAAGCCAAGAAATGAGCAAACTACCCAAAATCCATTTGAGGACAGTAAGAGCCTAGAGAGGAATAATCTTGGCACTCAAACGCCAGAGAATGGGTGGAAAACTGGCGTTGAACGCCCAAACCATGCTCAGTCCTGGCATTCAACGCCAGAAACAAGCAATGATTTGGCGTTAAATGCCCAAAGGGAGCACAGTTCTGGCGTTCAGACGCCAGAAACAAGTAAGGAGTTGGCGTCTAACGCCACTCCAGCTTCCACCCCTGGCATTCAAATGTCAGTGGGG
This sequence comes from Arachis stenosperma, assembly GCF_014773155.1. Taxonomy (NCBI): domain Eukaryota; kingdom Viridiplantae; phylum Streptophyta; class Magnoliopsida; order Fabales; family Fabaceae; genus Arachis; species Arachis stenosperma. The sequence goes on from NC_080379.1 coordinate 129,615,237, forward strand.
GATCAGACACATACAAGTACTGATAATAACCCATCTAAAAAGGCTTCTCAACCCACATCTGTAGGCAATAAATCTGCAGCAACTAAGGTTGAGGAACACAAAGCCAAAATGCCTTATCCTCAGAAACTCTGCCAAGCGGAACAGGATAAGCAATTTGCCCACTTTGCAGACTATCTCAGGACTCTTGAAATAAAGATTCCGTTTGCAGAGGCACTTGAGCAAATACCCTCTTATGCTAAGTTCATGAAAGAGATCTTAAGTCATAAGAAGGATTGGAGGGAAATTGAAAAAGTTTACCTCACTAAGGAATGCAGTGCAATCATTCTGAAAAGCTTACCTGAGAAGCTTAAAGATTCGGGAAGCTTTATGATACCATGCACATTAGAAGGTACTTGTACCAAGCAAGCTCTATGTGATTTTGGGGCAAGTATTAACCTAATACCTGCAGCTACTATCAAAAAGCTTGGGTTGACTGATGAAGTTAAACCAACCCGGATATGTCTTCAACTTGCTGATGGCTCCATTAAATACCCATCAGGCGTGATTGAAGACATGATTGTCAAGGTTGGGCCATTTGCCTTTCCCCCTGACTTTGTGGTGCTGGAAATGGAGGAGCATAAGAGTGCAACTCTCATTCTGGGAAGATCTTTCCTAGCAACTGGCCGAACCCTCATTGATGTTCAAAAAGGGGAAGTAACCCTGAGAGTCAATGAGGATGAGTTCAATTTGAATGTTGTCAAAGCCATGCAGTATCCAGACACCCAAAATGACTGCATGAGCGTTAATATTATTGACTCTCTGGTAAAAGAAGTCAATATGGTTGAGAGTCTCGAATCAGAGCTGGAAGATATCTTTAAAGATATTCAGCCTGATCTGGAGGAATCAGAGAAAATAATAGAACCTCTGGAAATCCCTCAGGAAGAGGAGAAACCTCCTAAACCCGAGCTCAAACCATTACCACCATCCCTGAAATATGCATTTCTGGGAGAAGGTGATACCTTTCCTATAATCATAAGCTCTACCTTAGAGCCACAGGAAGAGGAAGCACTAATTCAAGTTCTAAAGACACACAAGACAGCTCTTGGGTGGTCCATCAGTGATCTTAAGGGCATTAGCCCAGCCAGATGCATGCACAAGATTTTATTGGAGGGTGACGCTAAGCCAGTGGTTCAACCACAAAGGCGGCTGAATCCAGCCATGAAGGAGGTGTGCAAAAGGAGGTCACTAAATTACTAGAGGCTAGGATTATTTATCCCATTTCTGATAGCCCCTGGGTAAGCCATGTCCAAGTCGTCCCTAAGAAAGGCGGCATGACAGTAGTCCATAATGCAAAAAATGAACTGGTTCCTACAAGAACAGTTACAGGGTGGCGTATGTGTATTGATTACAGAAGGCTCAATACAGCTACCAGAAAGGATCATTTTCCTTTACCATTCATAGACCAGGTGCTAGAAAGACTAGTAGGTCATGAATACTACTGCTTCCTGGATGGATATTCAGGTTATAATCAAATTACAGTAGATCCCCAAGATCAAGAGAAAACAGCATTCACATGTCCATCTGGAGTATTGACATACAGAAGGATGCCATTTGGTTTGTGCAATACACCTACAACCTTTCAAAGGTCCATGCTCTCAATTTTCTCTGATATGGTGGAAAAATTTCTAGAAGTCTTCATGGATGACTTCTCAGTATTTGGAGACTCATTCAGCTCCTGTCTTGACCATCTAGCACTTGTTCTAAAGAGGTGCCAAGAGACTAACCTAGTTTTAAACTGGGAGAAATGTCACTTTATGGTGACTGAAGGAATTGTCCTTGGACACAAAATTTCGAACAAGGGAATAGAAGTGGATCAAGCTAAGGTTGAGGTAATTGAAAAATTACCACCACCAACCAATGTTAAGGCAATCAGAAGCTTTCTGGGGCATGCAGGATTCTATAGAAGGTTTATAAAGGATTTTTCAAAAATTGCCAAACCTCTAAGTAATCTGCTAGCTGCTGACACGCCATTTATCTTTGATCAGGAGTGTCTGCAGGCATTTGAGACTCTGAAAGCTAAGCTGGTCACAGCACCAGTCATCTCTGCACCAGACTGGACATTACCATTTGAATTAATGTGTGATGCCAGTGACCATGCCATTGGTGCAGTGTTGGGACAAAGGCATGACAAGCTTCTGCACGTCATTTACTATGCCAGTCGTGTTTTAAATGACGCACAGAAGAATAACACAACCACAGAAAAAGAGTTGCTTGCAGCGGTTTACGCCATTAACAAGTTTAGATCCTATTTAGTAGGATCAAAAGTGATTGTGTACACTGATCATGCTGCTCTTAAATATCTACTCACAAAGCAGGATTCAAAACCTAGACTCATCAGATGGGTGTTGCTTCTGCAAGAGTTTGATATAGAAATAAGAGATAGAAAAGGGACAGAGAACCAAGTAGCAGATCACCTGTCCCGAATAGAACCAGTAGAAGGGGCGTCCCTCCCTCTTACTGAGATCTCTAAAACCTTTCCGGATGAGCAACTCTTTGCCATCTAGGAAGTGCCATGGTTTGCAGACATTGCAAACTACAAGGCAGTGAGGTTCATACCCAAAGAGTACAGTAGGCAGCAATCAAAGAAACTGATCACAGATGCAAAGTACTATCTTTGGGATGAACCATATCTCTTCAAGAGATGTGCAGACGGAGTAATCCGTAGATGTGTGCCTAAAGAAGAAGTACAGAAGATCCTCTGGCACTGCCATAGATCACAGTATGGAGGACATTTTAGAAGTGAGCGAACAGCCACAAGAGTCCTCCAATGTGGCTTCTACTGGCCTACTCTCTATAAAGACTCCCGAGTGTTTGTACTCAATTGTGACAGTTGCCAAAGATCTGGCAATCTGCCTCACAGTTATGCCATGCCTCAACAAAGGATCTTGGAGATCGAGTTGTTTGATGTATAGGGTATTGACTTCAGAGGGCCATTCCCACCATCATACTCAAACACTTATATTCTGGTGGCAGTGGATTATGTATCCAAATGGGTAGAAGCTATAGCAACACCCACTAATGATACTAAGACAGTACTAAAATTTCTCCAGAAACACATCTTCAGCAGATTTGGTACCCCTAGAGTATTAATCAGTGGTGGGGGCACTCATTTCTGCAATAAATAGCTTTACTCTGCTTTGGTTCAATACGGAGTTAACCACAGGGTGGCCACTCCATATCATCCACAGACAAATGGGCAAGCTGAAGTCTCTAATAGAGAACTTAAAAGAATCCTGGAACGGACTGTGATTAACCGTAGAAGGGATTGGGCAAGAAGCTTGGATGATTGGTGCACGAAATTGTGATCATTAATGGCGCCATCAATATGGTACGCTCAATTACAATCTCAACTCTTTATCACAACTTCGCACAACTAACCAGCAAGTGCACTGGGTCGTCCAAGTAATAAACCTTACACGAGTAAAGGTCGATCCCACGGAGATTGTTGGTATGAAGCAAGCTATGGTCATCTTGTAAATCTCAGTCAGGAAGATTCAAATGGTTATGGGTGATTTATGAATAAAGCATAAAATAAAGATAGAGATACTTATGTAATTCATTGGTGAGAATTTCAGATAAGCGAATGGAGATGCTTTGTCCCTTCCGTCTCTCTTCTTTCCTACTGTCTTCATCCAATCCTTCTTACTCCTTTCCATGGCAAGCTGTATGTTGGGCATCACCGTTGTCAGTGGCTACAGTCCCATCCTCTCAGTGAAAATGTTCAACGCGCTTTGTCACAGCACGGCTATTCAGCTGTCGGTTCTCGATCATGTCGGAATAGAATCCACTGATTCTTTTGCGTCTGTCACTAACGCCCCACAATCGCGAATTTGAAGCTTGTCACAGTCATTCAATCCTTGAATCCTACTCAGAATACCACAGACAAGGTTTAGACCTTCTGGATTCTCTTGAATGCCGCCATCAATTCTAGCTTATACCACGAAGACTCCGATTAAGGGATCCAAGAGATATCTACTCAATCTAAGGTAGAACGGAGGTGGTTGTCAGGCACACGTTCATAGGTGAGAATGATGATGAGTGTCACGGATCATCACATTCATCAAGTTAAGGAACAAGTGATATCTTAGAACAAGAATAAGCCGAATTGAATAGAAGAACAATAGTAATTGCATTAATACTCAAGGTACAGCAGAGCTCCACACCTTAATCTATGGAGTGTAGAAACTCCACCGTTGAAAATACATAAGAACAAGGTCTAGACATGGCCGAATGGCCAGCCTCCCAATGATCTAAGATAGCATAAGACTACTCAAAGATAGCTACCCTGATGAGAATACAATAGTAAAAGGTCCTATTTGTAGAGAACTAGTAGCTTAGGGTTTACAAAGATGAGTAAATGACATAAAAATCCACTTTCGGACCCACTTGGTGTGTGCTTGGGCTGAGCATTGAAGCTTTCATGTGTAGAGACTCTTCTTGGAGTTAAACGCCAGTTTTTGTGCCAGTTTGGGCGTTTAACTCCCATTCTTGTGCCAGTTCCGGCGTTAAATGCCAGAATTCTTGAGCTGACTTGGAACGCATGTTTGGGCCATCAAATCTCGGGCAAAGTATGGACTATTATACATTGCTGAAAATCCCAGGATGTTTACTTTCCAACGCAATTGAAAGCACGCCAATTGGGTATCTGTAGCTCCAGAAAATCCACTTCGAGTGCAGGGAGGTCAGAATCCAACAGCATTTGCAGTCCTTTTCAGCCTCTAGATCAGATTTTTGCTCAGGTCCCTCAATTTCAGCCAGAAAATACCTAAAATCACAGAAAAACACACAAAATCATAGTAAAGTCCAGAAAAGTGAGTTTTAACTAAAAAATAATAAAAATACAATAAAAACTAACTAAAATATACTAAAAACATACTACAAACAATGCCAAAAAGCGTATAAATTATCCGCTCATCACAACACCAAACTTAAATTGTTGCTTGTCCCCAAGCAACTGAAAATCAAATAAGATAAAAAGAAGAGAATATGCAATGAATTCCAAAAACATCTATGAAGATCAGTATTAATTAGATGAGCGGGGCTTTTAGCTTTTTGCCTCTGAACAGTTTTGGCATCTCACTCTATCCTTTGAAATTCAGAATGATTGGCTTCTATAGGAACTCAGAATCCAGATAATGTTATTGATTCTCCTAGTTAAGTTTGATGATTCTTGAACATAGCTACTTTATGAGTCTTGGCCGTGGCCCAAAGCACTCTGTCTTCCAGTATTACCACCGGATACATACATGCCACATACACATAATTGGGTGAACCTTTTCAGATTGTGACTCAGCTTTGCTAGAGTCCTCAATTAGAGGTGTCCAGGGTTCTTAAGCACACTCTTTTTGCCTTTGATCACGACTTCATTTTTTCTTTTTCTTTTTCCCCTTTTTTTTCGTTTTTTTTTTTTTGAATTCACTGCTTTTTCTTGCTTCAAGAATCAATTTTATGATTTTTCAGATCCTCAGTAACATGTCTCCTTTTTTCATCATTCTTTCAAGAGCAAACATTCATGAACAACAAATTCAAAAGACATATGCACTGTTCAAGCATACATTCAGAAATCAAAGGCATTGCCACCACATCAAAATAATTAATCTGTTATAAAATTCAAAATTCATGCAATTCTTCTCTTTTTCAATTAAGAACATTTTTCATTTAAGAAAGGTGATGGATTCATAGGACATTCATAACTTTAAGGCATAGACACTAAGACACTAATGATCATGTAATAAGACACAAACATAGATAAACATAAGCATGATTTTTCGGAAAAAACAGAAAAATAAAGAACAAGGAGATTAAAGAACGGGTCCACTTTAGTGATGGCGGCTTGTTCTTCCTCTTGAAGATCTTATGGAGTGCTTGAGCTCCTCAATGTCTCTTCCTTGCCTTTGTTGCTCCTCTCTCATGATTGTTTGATCTTCCCTAATTTCATGAAGGAGGATGGAATGTTCTTGGTGCTCCACCCTTAGTTGTCCCATGTTGGAACTCAATTCTCCTAAGGAGGTGTTGATTTGCTCCTAATAGTTTTGTGGAGGAAAGTGCATCCCTTGAGGCATCTCAGGGATTTCATGATGAGTGGGATCTCTTGTTTGCTCCATCTTTTTCTTAGTGATGGGCTTGTCCTCATCAATGAGGATGTCTCCCTCTATGTTAATTCCAACTGAATAACAGAGGTGACAAATGAGATGAGGGAAGGCTAACCTTGCCAAGGTAGAGGACTTGTCCGCCACCTTATAAAGTTCTTGGGCTATAACCTCATGAACTTCTACTTCCTCTCCAATCATGATGCTATGAATCATGATGGCCCGGTCTATAGTAACTTCGGACCGGTTGCTAGTGGGAATGATTGAGCGTTGGATAAACTCCAACCATCCCCTAGCCACGGGCTTGAGGTCATGCCTTCTCAGTTGAACCGGCTTCCCTCTTGAATCTCTCTTCCATTGAGCGCCCTCTTCACAAATGTCTATGAGGACTTGGTCCAACCTTTGATCAAAGTTGACCCTTCTAGTGTAAGGGTGTTCATCTCCTTGCATCATGGGCAAGTTGAATGCCAACCTTACATTTTCCGGACTAAAATCTAAGCATTTTCCCCGAACCATTGTAAGCAATTCTTTGGATCCGGGTTCACACTTTGATCATGGTTTTTGGTGATCCATGCATTGGCATAGAACTCTTGAACCATTAAGATTCTGACTTGTTGAATGGGGTTGGTAAGAACTTCCCAACCTCTTCTTTGGATCTCATGTCAGATCTCCGGATATTTGATGCCAGAGCATTTTGGCCAGTTTTACTGACCTTTTCTTTACTGTTTTTAAGGTAGTTTCATGCATTTTCTTAGGAAATAAGCTAGTTTTGGGTAGATATTCACTTACATCTTGATTCAAGCAAACATTGTGAATTTTGAATGATTTCATGAGAATTATGCATAAATTGAATGATTAATTGGATGATGCATGATCCCATGATTAAGAGCAAGACTTTGATGCACTTTGTTTGATTGATTTCAGGCCAAAAGAAGAAGAGAAGAGCCACGTTAGTGGCTACGTTAGTTACACTAACGTGGGCACTAACGTGGAAGGAAGGAAAGCCACAACGTGAGTGAGAAAAGTTAGTGGCATTAACTTTGAAGAAAGGAAATGGAGCCAACATTATCAATAACGTTGGACCAAGCTCATGAGTGGCCACGTTAGAGTCCACGTTAACCTAGTTAACGTGGCCTCTAACGTTAAGAAGGAAGGGGGGAAGCCAACGTTAGTGACACTCAACATTGTCACTAACGTTGGCCAAAGCACATTAAGCCACGTTAACTCCCACATTAACCTAGTTAACGTGGAAGCTAACGTGAAGGAACAAAGTGGTCGACAACATTAGTGACACCCAACATTGTCACTAACGTTGGAAGCAACCACACAACCCCCCAAGGAGCCACGTTAACTTCCACGTTAACTTAGTTAACGTGGAGGCTAACGTGTGAAAAAAGAAAGTGCTCGCCAACGTTAGTGACACCCAACATTGTCACTAACGTTGGAAGGAGCCACACATGGCACCATGAGCCACGTTAACTCCCACGTGGTACCTGACAGCCTGACCATGCCTTCTTCAAACACGCATAACTTGAGCCACAAAACTCCAATTGAGGTGATTTCAGTTGCATTAGAAAGCTGACATTCAGAGCTTTCCAACGATATACATCTATAGTGGGCATGAAATTGGAGCACAAACCAGATGCATCTTTTAAGCCCCAAAAACACCAACTGGGCAGCATTTCACCATGGGCCTCAATTGGATCACTTTTCTCTCAAGTCCACTTCAAAGCTCAAGCAAGCAAGCCCACAATTGTCAACCAATCAAGGCCACAAGAAGCATCTAGAATAGGAATTTTCATTTAAGTGTAATTTGCTTTCATTTTGTAATTTAGGAGAGCCTATATAAAGGCCTTAGTTTTTACATTCAAGTAATTCGAGAGAGGGGAGAATTGAAGGAAGGGGGAGAGAGTGAAGACCAATTCGAACTTTTGTGAATTGGCACACTCCAAGGGGAGTGGGTCTTCGGACCCCTCCCCTCAACCACTCTTCTTCCTTTTCTTTTCATTTCTTTTTCTTAGTAGTAGTTTAATTCTAGTTTGTACTTTTCATTTATGAATTTTGAAGTTTCAATTTTAGTTTTAATCTTCATCTTTACTTTTCTGCACTTCCTTTCTTTTCTATTTTGGTAGAGCAATGACCAACTAACTCTTTACATTGGGTTAGAGAGCTCTATTGTGATTCAATGGATTAAGTGTAGTTCTTATTCTTCTTCTTCTTTCTTTTCTCTTGATTTTACTAGAGAGCTTTCGATCTTCATCCAATTGGGTAGTTATCTTGGAAAAGAGGCTATTCATACTTGGATCTCTTTTGAACCTTGAAAGAGGAATGAAGGGATCAAGCTAGAAATGCTTTCTCATGCTGGACCAAATTGGGTTTGGATGGATATGTGACTATAATCCTCTCAACACTTGATTTGGGAAATGCATGTGGTATAATCAGTGACCATACTTCATCTCTTCTCATGAGCAATTGACCAAGGAATTGGCTATTGATCAAGATTTGAGAGATTGAATTACAAGAAATTGTAATTCAATCACTTAAGATTGCCAAGGAGATCAATGAGTGCATTGATTGAGGAAGAGATGAGAATGAACTTGATCCGGAGGATTGCAATATCTCTCAATCCCAATGTTCATTTTATTTTTAGTTCTTACATTTACTTTTCTTGCCATTTTACTTTTCTGCACTTTATTGCTTTCTTTACTTTTCTGTTAATTTACAATTCCTGCTGCTCCTCATCCAAATCTGAATCGTCTAACTAGGATAATCAATTAACCATTGATTGATTAATCCGTTAATCTCTGTGGGATTCGACCTCACTCTATTGTGAGTTTTACTTGACGACAATTCGGTACACTTGCCGAAAGGAGATTTGTTGCGAGCCAAATTTTCCCCCGATCAAGTTTATGGCGCCGTTGCCGGGGATTGATTGTGCATCGACAATGATTACATTAGAGGATCACTAGATTGAGCATTTGTATTTTGTTTGATTTAATTTTCTGTTTGGTTAATTTGCTTTCCGTCTTAGTTTAATTCTTCCCCTCCCCTGTTTCTAAGTTTTTCTTTGCTATTTACAATTCAGTTCACTAACCCACTAACTGTTTGATATATTGCATCACTGACACTAACAAGTAATTCTAACAAGATACTTTCTGCATTGCTTTTCTTGCTTGTACTCTGTTGGTTGTATGACAGGGAGAAGAAGAGGAGCTTCAACCTCCTTTGATTCTGAACCTGAGAGAACCTTCTTAAGATTAAGAAGGGAGGCAAAAGAAAAACGTGTAGTGGGTGCTGAAGAAGAAGAGGAACACTTTGAAGAATACTTTGAAACAACCATGGAAGACCATCGTGAGGAAGAGGTGCACAACCATCGTGGAGGAGATAGAGCAAATCCTGGTGGGGAAGATAGAAGAGTCTTGGGCTCTTACATTAACCCGAACCCAGGGAACTGCGAAAGTAGCATCTAAAAACCAACCATCCATGCCAACAACTTTGAACTAAAGCCACAGCTCATCACCCTCGTTCAGAACAATTGCTCGTTCGGGGGAGGTGTCCAAGAAGACCCCAACCAACACTTAAACACCTTCCTGAGAATATGTGACACAGTGAAGTCCAATGGCGTTCAACCAGACGTCTATAAACTGTTGTTGTTCCCATTCTCTCTCAAAGACAAGGCAACCAAGTGGTTGGAGTCTTTTCCAAAGGATAGCTTGACGACTTGGGATGATGTTATGAACAGATTCTTGGCAAGATTTTACCCTCCTCAACGAGTCAATCGGCTGAGAGCTGAGGTCCAAACTTTCAGGCAACAAGATGGTGAGACTCTATATGAAGCATGGGAGAGGTTTAAAGACTTAACAAGGAGATGTCCATCTGATATGTTCAATGAATGGGTGCAGCTGCACATCTTCTATGAAGGACTGTCATATGAATCTAAGAAGGCCATAGACCATTCATCCGGAGGTTCTTTGAACAAGAAGAAGACCATCGAGGAAGCCATAGATGTCATTGAAACTGTAGCTGAGAATGACTACTTCTATGCTTTCGAAAGAGGGAACACTAGAGGGGTAATGGAGCTGAACAATGTAGATGCTCTGGTTGCTCAAAACAAGGTCATCACCAAGCAGCTAGCTGACCTCACCAAGAAGATGGAGAGAAGTCAAGTGGCAGCAATCACCACTTCAACTCAAGAGGAAGCAAGTGAAGATGAGCAAGGCACTCAGGAGCAAGCCAACTACATTGGGAATTCACCTAGATACAACCATGATCCATACTCCAAGACCTACAACCCTGGATGGAGGAATCACCCAAACTTTGGGTGGGGGAATCAACAAGACCAAGGCCAAGATCAGAGACGTCACAACCCCAACAACACAGCTTCCCAACAATTCACATAGAGGACATACCAACAAAACCACAACAATACATCTCACTCTTCTACCTCTACCCCCAACATACCATCATTTGATGACAGAATCTCTAAGATTGAAACCTTACTTGAAAGCATATGCAAAGACATTCAAGACAATAAGGTGTTCAAAGAGGAGGTGAGAGCCAGTATGAAGAATCGGGGGGAAGCAATCAAGAAGCTGGAATTCCAAGTGGGATATTTGTCTGAGAAGATGCCCAAACCCACTGATAGCTTCCCAAGTGACACAGAGAAGAATCCGAGAGGTGAAGCGAAGAAGGTAAGATGGGAAGACTGCAATATGGTCACTACAAATGACAAGGAGACTGAAGACAAGCCAAGCAAGCTGTCAGAACAACCTGAACATACCTTAGTAGAGAAGGAGAAGAAAGACCAACAAGAACCAGAAATCTCACAACAGGAGCTGCTGAGACTATATGCACCATTTCCTCAACTGCTAAAGGGTGCTGTAGGAAAGAGAATGTACTCAAGGTTCTTAGACTCATTTGCATCTTTGAATGTGAACATACCATTCATCAAGGTCATTCAACAAATGCCAGCATTCATCAAGTATATGAAGGAACTACTTCCCAGGAAGAGTTCACTCAAGGGGGGCCAGACTATAGTGATGAACAAGGATTGCAGCACCCTCATTCAAACACAATTGCCTGCAAAAAGAAAAGACCCAGGGAGTTTTCATGTCCCTTGTGCTATAGGGAAAACAAATTTTGATAGAGCACTTTGCGATTTGGGAGCAAGCATCAACTTAATACCCCTATCCCTGGCAGAAAGGCTGCAGATCAATGAGATACTACCTACAGATGTAGTCAAAAGGCTGGCTGACAAGACTCAAAAGCAAGCAGTAGGAGTGGTGGAAAATGTGTTGCTCAAAGTTGGAAAATACTTTCTCCCAACAGACTTTGTCATCCTAGACATGGAGGAGAGCCACCTGCACCCAATCATATTGGGGAGACCATTTCTAGCTACTGCTAGAGCACTCATAGATGTGGAGAAAGGAGAGCTAATATTAAGGATCCATGATGAACAACTGAGCTTCAGTGTTTTCGAACTCTCACTGGAAAAAGATGAAGAAGACAAAGAAACGAGCAAAGTGCATCATGAGATACTAAAGGAAGAAGCAAGCATTGAAGCACAACCAGCTCATCCTGAGATTCACTGGGTTAATGGACAAGGCCAGCAGCAAGTGCTACAGGTCAAGGAAAAATTGGAGGAACCTAAGCCACCAGAAGTTTGTGAGGACATTAACAAAAGCTCATCAAAGAAGGAGGCCACCAGGAGTAAGAAAACAGCACCAGGGGCAAAGAAGAAGATACCAAGGGGGTGGCGGAACAAGAAGATTCCTACGGAAGATTTCTCTCCAGGGGATAAAGTAATCTCAGCCTACTTCACAGATATCCCCCCTAATCTCCCCACTGTACCATCTCAGCTACCTAAGGTCTTCACCATCAACAGAGTTTTCTCCTTGGAGCATGTAGAGATCATTGATACAACCAACGGATACAAGTCCACTGCCAGAGGAGAAGACTTCAAGCATTACCAACCACCATAATAAGGGGGTAACGTCAAGCTAGTGACGCTAAAGAAGCGCTTCATGGGAGGCAACCCATGTTTACATGCTTTCAGAAGTAGTGAATAAATCAATATTCATGAATTCCAACCAAAACTTGACGAGCACGTGTGAAATTTTTATATGCAGAATATAGTAAAGAACAAGTTTGGTGTTCAAAGCATTATTCTTAAAGCTTTGAACACAACTTTTCATCACAGTGCTCCAAACTAAGTTTGGTGTTACCCTATGGTGCAACCAATGTGCATAAAAAGATACACAGCTAGTTAGTTAGTTGGAATTCATAAATAAACAATCAAATCTTCCTCCCCTTTCATTAATGTTAGCCATAAGGTTCTTATGTTATTTTAATATCTTTTGTTACTTTTCTCATTTTATCTTTATAGGGAAGGAACAGGAGCATTGATGAGGATTGATTAGACAATTTAATGGGGGAGGCTCGGCCACTTCGCGAAGAGAACTTTACACTTGTCCCAACAAGGAAGGCATGGGAAATGTTGCCATGCAACATTGAAAGAAGAAGAATCTTGAAGACCGAACCAACATTCCCCATCAAGTGATGATCCTTGTCCTCTCTTCGTATACAACCCCATCCGTCCATCAAGGAAACATTCGTGCAATCCACACCCTTCATGCACTCATGATTTCTCCTATATAAGTGAACCTTAGTGCACGCTCACTCCTTACATTAAAACCCCCACTCTCTACACTTTTGTTGGCACACTAAACCCTTCATCACGCATTGTTTTAACCAACCCACTCTTTATCTATCCGAAGCCTCAACCCACCTCAAAACAACAACTCAAGTCATGGCATCATCAAGCTCAAAGAGGCAAAAGAGAAAGGAACCCATGGAGAGTGTTCACTTTGACGAGAAGAGATTCAAAACTGCCTTTCATGAACGAGAATTCGAGCGGATAAGGGCCAGAAAGATATTGCCAGAGTTAATCTTCCAAATCAATGCCAATGAATCACCACAGATTTTGAGAAAAATTGAACAGAGAGGGTGGCAATTTCTCACTAGTCCAGAGGGTAAGATCAATGGCAACATCATCAAAGAGTTTTATGCAAATATAGTTAGAGAGGAGAAGACCAAAGCCCCAACTTACAAAAGCTATGTGAGAGGAAGGGAGGTCGACTTCAGCCCAAATGCCATAATAAAAGCTCTTCAATTGAAATTCCCTCAGTTTGACGAGGAGAGTTATCAGTCAAGGATAAGTAGAAGCCCTGATAAGGATGAGCTCTCAGAGATAGCGTCAGATATCTGTGTGATAGCAGCTGATTGGGAGAGGTACTCAGATGGAAGACCAAAATTCATAAAAAGGGGAGACCTTCATCCTGAGGCCAAGGGGTGGTTCGAGCTTGTAAGAAGGTCCATCCTACCGGCTGCTAATAATTCAGAAGTTAACATCAACCGAGCCACTATGGTGCAATGCTTAGTACTAGGTGGGGAAATCAATGTGCATGAGCTTATTGCCGAAGGGATTCAAGAGTCGGCTGAGAAAGTTGATTCCGGTGCCAGGCTTTGGTACCCCAGCACAATTTTCCGCTTGTGCAACAAGGCTAAGGTAGTATTTGAGGACAGCAGTCCAGACTGGGTAAACCCAAGGAAGCCGGTCACACGTGAGCGTATGGTCCACACCTCACTTGCTCAACAACTAAGAAGGCCACATATAGGAAGGCACAGAGCCCAGGAAGAAGTTCATCAAGAGGAGTATCATCAGGAAGATTACCAACAAGAAGAGCAACACAACCCAGCCAACCTCAATATGAGTCATATCTTACATGCCATTGAGGATTTGGAGATGAAACATATGGAGGGACAAGAGCAAATACTTGCCATGCAGTCCAAATGGATGAAGCAACAAGAAGAGTGGCAGAAACAACACATGGAGCAGCAACAGGAGCAATATTCACAACTCACTCAAGCCCTACACCAAGTAACAGAGAGGCAAGAGCGTCAAGACAAACGCCTTCAAGAGCTCAACCAGCGGCAATTAGCTCAGATGAAATCATTTAATGAGTTTAGCGTGCTGAATGAAGGAAGGCAGTTGCATAGAGAGGAATTCAGTGTAAACACTCAAGCCAGATTGAGCTATATGTCTGATAATATGCACCACCTACATTATGCCATCCCCACATATGAGGAGGTCCAAAAAGAGTTTGTTGAACGAGAAGAAGGGAAGGTGAAACAGCAGAAGGAAACTCTGAAGAAAAAAATGGAAGATGCTGGCTTCTGGAAGAAACTACTTGGAAAAAGCAAAGGGAGTGGGAGCACAAGCACTCAAGAAAAGCACCAAGAGGACAAGCATGGAGGGGAGCATGAGCAACCACATGAGTAAAAGGTGGTGAAGCTCCTTTCTTGTTTTTTTTAGTTTATATTATCAATAAGGAGGATCTTGTATGAAATAGGACATGCCTCCATATTAGCTAGACAACTTTCAATTATGCATTCTGAATTTTATGATTAAGAAGTCAATGCTTGCTAGCCTTTATGTTACTGCATTCGGATCTTTACTTATTGTATGTTTGTCCTTAGAATCAAATAAAGAGAGAATGTTTATGTTTTGAAAGACCAGAGTAGAGTTCATAATGTGGAAGTGCATTCATGAATCTTTGGGGGTAGTCATAAGTTAGCTAAGTTGGTTCAACCACAAGGTTAGGATGACAACTATCTATCTTGAATGCTTTACTTTTGATATACCCATGAGACTAAGATAACAACGAGATCCTAATAAGAAAAAAGGGAAAGAACAAAAGAAGTGAAAAACAAAAGAAAAAGAGTAAGCAATAAGGCTAGGCACTAATGGTTTACCCTAAGACATGTGTTTGTGGTGCTCCTGTGTGAGAGATCTACTTGGATGAATAAGCTCTTTGGGGTGCTTCATCACCTGGTAACTTGGGTTAACTAACCCGGGATTATCAGCTGAAAATCCACTATCAAGAGTAACCCTCACCATAGAGCATTTAGTAACCCAAAGAGGTGCTGGACACCAAGGTCTGAAGGAAAGAAAATAAATAAACTATATGCCTGTGGTGTGTATGTATGGGGGAGAGACTTGAGTAAGTAAGTCCTTAGGGGTGCTTCAACACCTAGCACCTTGAACCAACTGGTTCGGGAGTGTTGGCTAAAAGCTTATCCTAAAGAGTTGCCCCCTTACAAAACACTTAGCCTAAATAACACAAACAGCCCTTGAAATAACAATAAAAGGATCAATAAATAAAGGTCTCATGGGATATAACAAAGTGAGTATTTTAGGAGGTGATAAAGGTCTGAAAGCCAGTAGTGGAATGAACCTAAGTTGCTATGCATGAAACCACCATAAAATCAGTAATATGACTTCCACAAGAATGACTCATTTCTCTGGAGATTCCATTCATCATTCTCTTGTTCCAGTACTTGCTTAGGGACAAGCAAGCTTTAAGTTTGGTGTTGTGATGCAAGGACATTTTGGCCAGTTTTACTGACCTTTTCTTTACTGTTTTTAGGAAATTTCATGCATTTTCTTAGGAAATAAGTTAGTTTTGGGCAGATATTCACTCAGACCTTGATTCAAGCATACATTGTGCATTTTACATTATTTCATGAGGATTTTGCATGATTTTAATGACAAAATTGTATATTGCATTACCCATGACTTGGACTAGAACTTTGATGCTCTCTATTGCTTGATTTCAGGACCAAAGGAAGCAAGGAATGGGAGGTAACTTGCAAAGTTAAGGAATTGCCAAAAACACTCTCAAAAGCCATCAATGCCCACGTTAAAGAGTCACGTTAACTAAGTTAACGTGAACTCTAACGTGGAGAAGAGAAGTTGAGCCAACGTTAGTGACACTCAACATTGTCACTAACGTTGGCAATTGCTCACAAATGGCCACGTTAGAAGCCATGTTAACCTAGTTAACGTGGCCTCTAACGTTAAAGGGGGAAGAGAAGCCAACGTTAGTGACACTCAACATTGTCACTAACGTTGGCCTAAGGTGCAAAGAGCCACGTTAACTCCCACGTTAACTTGGTTAACGTGGGAGCTAACGTAAGAGATGGAGAGTTGTCGACAACGTTAGTGACACTCAACATTGTCACTAACGTTGGAGCAACCACACAACCCCCAAGAGCCACGTTAACTTCCACGTTAACTTGGTTAACGTGGAAGCTAACGATGAGGAATGAAGAATGAGCCAACGTTAGTGACACTCAACATTGTCACTAACGTTGGGATGGCTAAGAATGGCCACGTTAGAAGCCACGTTAACCTAGTTAACGTGGACTCTAATGTGAGACCTAGGGGCACACTTGAACGTTAGTGACAATGTTGAGTGTCACTAACGTTCTCGAAGGTTGGCAAAAGCCACGTTAGAAGCCACGTTAACCTAGTTAACGTGAGCTTTAACGTGAAGCAAGGAGGGGCACACTTGAACGTTAGTGACAATGTTGAGTGTTACAAACGTTCTCGAAGGCTAACAAGGCAACGTTAAAAGCCACGTTAACCCAGTTAACGTGAGGCAAAGGGGTGCATGGCAACGTTAGTGACAATGTTAAGTGTCACTAACGTTCTCGAACTTGTATTCTCACTAAATGATAAAAACCCCTAACGTCTTGAGCTAAAGTCTATGCCCACTTCACACTATCTCTCTGCAAGTAAGCCAAGCCCAATTGAAGAAAGGAACTGCTTCAAGTTCAAAGATCCAGAGGCCCAAGACTTGAAGAGCTAACTAGAAGCTGAGAAGAGTAGTATATATAGGAGTAGTTTTGAAAGAGAAAGGAGTTTTTGGAAGGAGCTAGGACAGAAAACTACTCTCTGTATTTACTTTCTTTGTACTTCTAGCTTTATCATGTATTCTCCATCTTTGACTTTGATTTCTAGAGCTATGAACAACTAAAACCCTTCATTGGGTTAGGGAGCTCTATTGTAATTTGATGGATCAATACTAATTTTCTTATTCTTCTTCTATCTTTCTTTTTGATTTTACTTGAAAGCTTTCGATCTTCATCCAATTGGATAGTTATCTTGGAAAAGAAGCTATTCAAACATGGATTTCTTCGGATCCTTGAAAGAGGAATGAAGAGATTAGCTAGAAATGCTTTCTCATGCTGGACCAAATTGAGTGTGGATGGGTATGTGGCTATAACCCTCTAAGCATTTGATTTGGGAACTGCATGTGGTATAATCAGTGACCACACTTCATCTCTTCTCATGAGCAATTGACCAAGGAATTGGCTATTGATCAAGATTTGAGAGATTGAATTGCAAGAAATTGTGATTCAATCACTTAAGATTGCCAAGGAGATCAATGAGTGCATTGATTGAGGAAGAGATGAAAATGAAATTGATCCGGAGAATGCAACATCTCCTAAGCCCAATGAACTCCCCATTTCTGATCTTACCCATTCTCTTTATTTTCTGCAATTTACTTTTATGAGCAATTCCCCCATTCCCATTTACAATTCTGCTATTTACTTTCAGTCATTTACTTTCCTGTCATTTTAATTTCTGCAATTATCAACTCTATTCATGGATTCGCTCAACTAGATTATTCCTCTAATTAAAGTTGCTTGATCAATCAATCCCTGTGGGATTCGACCTCACTCTATTGTGAGTTTTTACTTGACGACAAATTCGGTACACTTTCCGAATGGGAATTTGTTGTAGTATAGTGGTGACATAAACTTGATCGGGGGAAAATTTGTCTCGCAACAAATCTCCTTTCGGCAAGTGTACCGAATTGTCGTCAAGTAAAACTCACAATAGAGTGAGGTCGAATCCCACAGAGATTAACGGATTAAGCAATCAATGGTTAATTGATTATCCTAGTTAGACGATTCAGACTTGGATGAGGAGTAGCAGGAATTGTAAATTGACAGAAAAGTAAAGAAAGCAATAAAGTGCAGAAAAGTAAAATGGCAAGAAAAGTAAATGTAAGAACTAAAAATAAAATGAACATTGGGATTGAGAGATATTGCAATCCTCCGGATCAAGTTCATTCTCATCTCTTCCTCAATCAATGCACTCATTGATCTCCTTGGCAATCTTAAGTGATTGAATTACAATTTCTTGTAATTCAATCTCTCAAATCTTGATTAATAGCCAATTTCTTGGTCAATTGCTCATGAGAAGAGATGAAGTATGGTCACTGATTATACCACATGCATTTCCCAAATCAAGTGTTGAGAGGATTTTAGTCACATATCCATCCAAACCCAATTTGGTCCAGCATGAGAAAGAATTTCTAGCTTGATCCCTTCATTCCTCTTTCAAGGTTCAAAAGAGATCCAAGTATGAATAGCCTCTTTTCCAAGATAACTACCCAATTGGATGAAGATCGAAATCTCTCTAGTAAAATCAAGAGAAAAGAAAGAAGAAGAAGAATAAGAACTACACTTAATCCATTGAATCACAATAGAGCTCTCTAACCCAATGTAAAGAGTTAGTTGGTCATTGCTCTACCAAAATAGAAAAGAAAGGAAGTGCAGAAAAAGTAAAGATGAAGATTAAAACTAAAATTGAAACTTCAAAATTCATAAATGAAAAGTACAAACTAGAATTAAACTACTACTAAGAAAAAGAAAAGAAAAGAAAAGGAAGAAGAGTGGTTGAGGGGAGCGGTCCGAAGACCCACTCCCCTTGGAGTGTGCCAATTCACAGAAGTTCGAATTGGTCTTCACTATCTCCCCCTTCCTTCAATTCTCCCCTCTCTCGAATTACTTGAATGTAAAAACTAAGGCCTTTATATAGGCTCTCCTAAATTACAAAATGAAAGCAAATTACACTTAAATGAAAATTCATATTCTAGATGCTTCTTGTGGCCTTGATTGGTTGACAATTGTGGGCTTGCTTGCTTGAGCTTTGAAGTGGACTTGAGAGAGAAGTGATCCAATTGAGGCCCATGGTGAAATGCTGCCCAGTTGGTGTTTTTGGGGCTTAAAAGATGCATCTGGTTTGTGCTCCAATTTCATGCCTACTATAGATGTATATCGTTGGAAAGCTCTGAATGTCAGCTTTCTAACGCAACTGGAATCACCACAATTAGAGTTTTGTGGCTCAAGTTATGCATGTTTGAAGAAGGCATGGTCAGGCTGTCAGGTACCACGTTAACTTCCACGTTAACTAAGTTAACGTGGGAGTTAACGTGGCTCATGGTGGCATGTGTGGCTCCTTCCAACGTTAGTGACAATGTTGGGTGTCACTAACGTTGGCGAGCACCTTCTTTTTTCACACGTTAGCCTCCACGTTAACTAAGTTAACGTGGAAGTTAACGTGGCTCCTTGGGGGGTTGTGTGGTTGCTTCCAACGTTAGTGACAATGTTGGGTGTCACTAACGTTGTCGACCACTTTGTTCCTTCACGTTAGCTTCCACGTTAACTAGGTTAACGTGGGAGTTAACGTGGCTTAATGTGCTTTGGCCAACGTTAGTGACAATGTTGAGTGTCACTAACGTTGGCTTCCCCCCTTCCTTCTTAACGTTAGAGGCCACGTTAACTAGGTTAACGTGGACTCTAACGTGGCCACTCATGAGCTTGGTCCAACTTTAGTGATAATGTTGGCTCCATTTCCTTTCTTTAAAGTTAATGCCACTAACTTTTCTCACTCACGTTGTGGCTTTCCTTCCTTCCACGTTAGTGCCCACGTAGCCACTAACGTGGCTCTTCTCTTCTTCTTTTGGCCTGAAATCAATCAAACAAAGTGCATCAAAGTCTTGCTCTTAATCATGGGATCATGCATCATCCAATTTATCATTCAATTTATGCATAATTCTCATGAAATCATTCAAAATTCACAATGTTTGCTTGAATCAAGATGTAAGTGAATATCTACCCAAAACTAGCTTATTTCCTAAGAAAATGCATGAAACTACCTTAAAAACAGTAAAGAAAAGGTCAGTAAAACTGGCCAAAATGCCCTGGCATCACAACACCAAACCTAAAGCTTGCTTGTCCCTAAGCAAGTACTGGAACAAGAGAATGATGAATGGAATGCCAAGAGAAATGAGTCATTCTTGTGGAAGTCATGTCCCTGGTTTTATGGTGGTTTCATGCATAGCAACTTAGGTTCATTCCTGGCTTTTAGACCTTTATCATGTCCTCGAATACTTACTGTGATTGCATCCCATGAGACTTTTATTCATTGATCCTTTTATTGTCATTTCAGAGCTTATTTTTGTTCTTAAGCTAAGTGCTCTGTAAGGGGGCAACTCTTTAAAAATAAGCTTTTAGCCAACACTCCCGAACCAGTTGGTTCAAGGTGCTAGGTGTTGAAGCACCCCTAAGGACTTACTTGCTCAAGTCTCTCCCCCATACATACACACCACAGGCATATAGTTTATTTATTTTCTTTTCTTGAGACCTTGGTGTCCAGCACCTCTTTGGGTTACTAAATGCTCTGTAGTAAAGGTTACTCTTGATAGTGGACTTTCAGCTGATAATCCCGAGTTAGTTAACCCAAGTTACCAAGTGATAAGGCACCCCTAAGAGCTTATTCATCCAAGTAGATCCCTCACACAGGAGCACCACAGACACTTGCCTCAAGATTAAAACCATTGGTGCCTAGCCTTATTGCTTACCCTTTTTCTTTTATTTTTTGTTCACTTTCATTGTTCTTTCCTTCTTTCTTATTAGGATCTTCTT
Source organism: Arachis stenosperma (assembly GCF_014773155.1). Taxonomy (NCBI): domain Eukaryota; kingdom Viridiplantae; phylum Streptophyta; class Magnoliopsida; order Fabales; family Fabaceae; genus Arachis; species Arachis stenosperma. Next base: position 129,635,987 of record NC_080379.1, read on the forward strand.
ATTTAGCTAGTCTCATGGGGTGTGTCTCAAGCATAGTATTCATGACAGATAGTTGTCTTCCCACCCTTGTGGTTGAACCAACTTAGCTAACTTATGACCACACCACAAACTCATGAACTCATTCCATAGTATGAACTTTACTCTGGTCTTTTAAAAACACTCATTCTCCTTTCATTTGATTCAAAAGGGACAAGCATACAAGTAAGCAAAGTAAGGATGCAATAATGACATTCAGACTAGAAAACACAGCCTTAGTCAATAAAAAGTTTAAAAGACAGAATTGACATGCTTATTTACAATGAACAGGCACACATACATACAAAGAACTTAGAAGACAATCATGCAATTGAATGTACTGGAAATAAGTAAGAGGAAAAAGGAACTTTACCACCTTGTAGTTCATCTTTATTGTTGTTGCCCTTCTTCTCCTACTTTTTTCCCTTCCTACACCAATTTAGACTAATTGCTTGTCTTCAAGCAGCAAATAAAACAGTGGTGGTGGGGTCTATGATGGGTCATGAACGTCTTACATACTGAAATGTAAGTGATGTATGTGGTTAAGCAAGCAAAAATTAAGGATAACACTGCAAGCCTAAGAAGCAAAGGCATTATGATTATACAAACAAGTGGTGTTGCTGGATACATTGCATAGAAAAATAAGTGGCACACCAAACTTAGTGTGACACTTTCTCTTAGAATTGATGCAAGTATCCAGAAAGATTGAAAACAGATTGTTGCAGGGCAACACCAAACTTTGAATGTGATCATATGCCAAATTTATTTGGAAAGAAGCTGAGTAAAGAACTGTTGTATTAATAACAAAATCACCAAGAGCCAAAGCTGTCACGAATAGGGGCTTCTTGCTGAGGCATTAACACAAACAGTTAGAGAGCATTGAAAATAAAGAACTAAAGCAATTACATGAATAAAGCAAAACAAAAGAAAATGTCTAATCTAGGTAATCAACCAACTGGTAGTTTGTTAATCACAATTAATCCCTGGCAACGGCGCCATAAACTTGATCGGGGTAAAATTTGTCTCTCAACAAATTCCCATTCGGCAAGTGTACCGAATTTGTCGTCAAGTAAAAACTCACAATAGAGTGAGGTCGAATCCCCCAGGGATTGATTGATCAAGCAACTTTAATTAGAGGAATAATCTAGTTGAGCGAATCCATGAATAGAGTTGATAATTGCAGAAATTAAAATGACAGGAAAGTAAATGACTGAAAGTAAATAGCAGAATTGTAAATGAGAATGGGGGAATTGCTCATAAAAGTAAATTGCAGAAAATAAAGAGAATGGGTAAGATCAGAAATGGGGAGTTCATTGGGCTTAGGAGATGTTGCATTCTCCAGATCAATTTCATTTTCATCTCTTCCTCAATCAATGCACTCATTGATCTCCTTGGCAATCTTAAGTGATTGAATCACAATTTCTTGCAATTCAATCTCTCAAATCTTGATCAATAGCCAATTCCTTGGTCAATTGCTCATGAGAAGAGATGAAGTGTGGTCACTGATTATACCACATGCACTTCCCAAATCAAATGCTTAAGGGTTATAGCCACATACCCATCCACACTCAATTTGGTCCAGCATGAGAAAGCATTTCTAGCTAATCTCTTCATTCCTCTTTCAAGGATCCGAAGAGATCCATGTTTGAATAGCTTCTTTTCCAAGATAACTATCCAATTGGATGAAATTCGAAAGCTTTCAAGTAAAATCAAAAAGAAAGATAGAAGAAGAATAAGAAAATTAGTATTGATCCATCAAATTACAACAGAGCTCCCTAACCCAATGAAGGGTTTTAGTTGTTCATAGCTCTAGAAATCAAAGTCAAAGATGGAGAATACATGATAAAGCTAGAAGTACAAAGAAAGTAAATACAGAGAGTAGTTCTCTGTCCTAGCTCCTTCCAAAAACTCCTTTCTCTTTCTAAACTACTCCTATATATACTACTCTTCTCAGCTTCTAGTTAGCTCTTCAAGTCTTGGGCCTCTGGATCTTTGAACTTGAAGCAGTTCCTTTCTTCAATTGGGCTTGGATTACTTGCAGAGAGATAGTGTGAAGTGGGCATAGACTTTAGCTCAAGACGTTAGGGGTTTTTATCATTTAGTGAGAATACAAGTTCGAGAACGTTAGTGACACTTAACATTGTCACTAACGTTGCCATGCACCCCTTTGCCTCACGTTAAAGCCCACGTTAACTGGGTTAACATGGCTTTTAACATTGCCTTGTTAGCCTTCGAGAATGTTAGTGACACTCAACATTGTCACTAACGTTCAAGTGTGCCCCTCCTTGCTTCATGTTAAAGCTCACGTTAACTAGGTTAACGTGGCTTCTAACGTGGCTTTTGCCAACCTTTGAGAACGTTAGTGACACTCAACATTGTCACTAACGTTCAAGTGTGCCCCTAGATCTCACGTTAGAGTCCACGTTAACTAGGTTAACGTGGCTTCTAACGTGGCCATTCTTAGCCATCCCAACGTTAGTGACAATGTTGAGTGTCACTAACGTTGGCTCATTCTTCATTCCTCATCATTAGCTTCCACATTAACCAAGTTAACGTGGAAGTTAACGTGGCTCTTGGGGGTTGTGTGGTTGCTCCAACGTTAGTGACAATGTTGAGTGTCACTAACGTTGTCGACAACTCTCCATCTCTTACGTTAGCTCCCACGTTAACCAAGTTAACGTGGGAGTTAACGTGGCTCTTTGCACCTTAGGCCAACGTTAGTGACAATGTTGAGTGTCACTAACGTTGGCTTCTCTTCCCCCTTTAACGTTAGAGGCCACGTTAACTAGGTTAACGTGGCTTCTAACGTGGCCATTTGTGAGCAATTGCCAACGTTAGTGACAATGTTGAGTGTCACTAACGTTGGCTCAACTTCTCTTCTCCACGTTAGAGTTCATGTTAACTTAGTTAACGTGACTCTTTAACGTGGGCATTGATGGCTTTTGAGAGTGTTTTTGGCAATTCCTTAACTTTGCAAGTTACCTCCCATTCCTTGCTTCCTTTGGTCCTGAAATCAAGCAATAGAGTGCATCAAAGTTCTAGTCCAAGTCAAGGGTAATGCAATATACAATTTTGTCATTAAAATCATGCAAAATCCTCATGAAACAATGTAAAATGCACAATGTATGCTTGAATCAAGGTCTGAGTGAATATCTGCCCAAAACTAACTTATTTCCTAAGAAAATGCATGAAATTACCTAAAAACAGTAAAGAAAAGGTCAGTGAAACTGGCCAAAATGCCCTGGCATCAATATTCACTCTTTTTGAGTTTGAAAGGGACCTCGGGGATCACCTTCTTCATGGCCACAACTTCATAGAAGTGGTCTTGATGCACCCTTGAGATGAATCTCTCCATCTCCCATGACTCAGAGGTGGAAGCTTTTGCCTTCCCTTTCCTCTTTCTAGAGGTTTCTCCGGCCTTGGGTGCCATAAATGGTTATGGAAAAACAAAAAGCAATGCTTTTACCTCACCAAACTTAGAAGGTTTGCTCGTCCTCGAGCAAAAGAAGAAAGAAGAGAGTAGATGAAGAAAAAATTAGAGGAGATGGAGGGGGCTTTGTGGTTCGGCCAAGGGGGAGAAGTAGTGTGTAGATTGTGTGAAAATGAAGGAGTGAAGATGGGTTTATATAGGAGTGGAGAGGGGGTGTATGGTTCGGCCATGTATGGGTGGGTTGGGAGGGAAAGTGGTTTGAATTTAAATGGTGAGGTAGGTGAGGTTTTATGAAGGATGGATGTGAGTGGTGAAGAGAATGGTACGATTTGATAGGTGAGGGGTTTTTGGGGAAGATGTGTTGAGGTGATTGGTGAATGGAGAAGAAGAAGAGAGAGTGGTGGGGTAGGTGGGGATATTGTGGGGTCCACAGATCCTGAGGTGTCAAGGATAATTCATCCCTGCACCAAGTGGCGAGCAAAATTGCTCGTTTTGCCAATCCTGGCGTTAAACGCCGGGCTGGTGCCCATTTCTGGCATTTAACGCCAGCTTGATGCCCATTCCTAGCGTTAAACGCCAGTCTAGTGCCCCTTTCTGGCGTTAAACGCCCAGAATGGTGCCAGACTGGGCGTTAAACGCCCATTTGCTGCCCTTACTGGCGTTTAAACGCCAACTAAACACCAGCAAGGTTTTCCTCTAGGGTGTGCTGTTTTTCTTTCTATTTTTCATTCTATTTTTGCTTTTTCAATTGATTTTGTGACTTCCCATGATCATCAACCTACAGAAAATATAAAATAACAAAGGAAAATAGATAAATATAACATTGGGTTGCCTCCCAAGAAGCGCTTCTTTAATGTCAGTAGCTTGACAGTGGGCTCTCATGGAGCATCACAGATACTCAGAGCAATGTTAGAACCTCCCAACACCAAACTTAGAGTTTGAATGTGGGAGTTCAACACCAAACTTAGAGGTTGGTTGTGGCCTCCCAACACCAAACTTAGAGTTTGACTGTGGGGGCTCTGTTTGACTCTGTTTTGAGAGAAGCTCTTCATGCTTCCTCTCCATGGTAACAGAGGGATATCCTTGAGCCTTAAACACAAAGGATTCTTCATTCACTTGAATGATCAATTCTCCTCTGTCAACATCAATCACAGCCTTTGCTGTGGCTAGGAATGGTCTGCCAAGAATGATGGATTCATCCATGCACTTCCCATTTTCTAGGACTATGAAATCAGCAGGGATGTAATGGTCTTTAACCTTTACCAGAACATCCTCTACAAGTCCATAAGCTTGTTTTCTTGAATTGTCTGCCATCTCTAGTGAGATTCTTGCAGCTTGCACCTCAAAGATCCCTAGCTTCTCCATTACAGAGAGAGGCATGAGGTTTATACTTGACCCTAAGTCACACAGAGCCTTCTCAAAGGTCATGGTGCCTATGGTACAAGGTATTGAAAACTTCCCAGGATCCTGTCTCTTTTGAGGTAATCTCTGCCTAGTCAAGTCATCCAGTTCTTTGGTGAGCAAAAAAGGTTCGTTCTCCCAAGTCTCATTACCAAATAACTTGTCATTTAGCTTCAGTAACATTTTCGTCCTCTTCAGAGGAAGAATACTCATCAGAGCTCATGAATGGCAGAAGTAAATCCAATGGAATCTTTATGGTCTCATTATGAGCCTCAGATTCTCATGGTTCCTCATTAGGGAACTCATTGGAGGCCAGTGGACGTCCATTGAGGTCTTCCTCAGTGGCGATCACTACCTCTTCCTCTTCTCCAAGTTCAGCCATGTGGGTCATGTTAATGGCCTTGCATTCTCCTTTTGGATTCTCTTCTGTATTGCTTGGAAGAGTACTAGGTGGGAGTTCAGTAATTTTCTTGCTCAGCTGTCCCACTTGTGCCTCCAAATTCCTAATGGAGGACCTTGTTTCAGTTATGAAACTTTGAGTGATTTTGATTAGATCAGAGACCATGGTTGCTAAGTCAGAGTGGTTCTGCTTAGAATTCTCTGTCTGTTGCTGAGAAGATGATGGAAAAGGCTTGCCATTGCTAAACCTGTTTCTTCCACCATTATTGTTGTTGAAACCTTGTTGAGGTCTCTGTTGATCCTTCCATGAGAGATTTGGATGATTTCTCCATGAAGGATTGTAGGTGTTTCCATACGGTTCTCCCATGTAATTCACCTCTTCCATTGAAGGGTTCTCAGGATCATAAGCTTCTTCTTCAGATGAAGCGTCCTTAGTATTGCCTGGTGCAGCTTGCATTTCAGACAGACTTTGAGAAATTATATTGACTTGCTGAGTCAATATTTTGTTCTGAGCCAGTATGGCATTCAGAGTATCAATCTCAAGAACTCCTTTCTTTTGATTCGTCCCATTGTTCACAAGATTTCTTTCAGAAGTGTACATGAATTGGTTATTTGCAACCATTTTAATGAGTTCTTGAGCTTCTGCAGGCGTCTTCTTCAGATGAAGAGATCCTCCAGCAGAGCTGTCCAATGACATCTTGGACAGTTCAAACAGACTATCACAGAAGATACCTATGATGCTCCATTCAGAAAGCATGTCAGAGGGACACTTTCTGATCAACTGTTTGTATCTTTCCAAGCTTCATAGAGGGATTCTCCTTCCTTCTTTCTGAAGGTTTGGACTTCCACTCTAAGCTTACTCAATTTTTGAGGTGGAAAGAACTTTGCCAAGAAGGCATTGACTAGCTTTTCCCAAGAGTTCAGGCTTTCTTTAGGTTGTGAGTCCAACCATATCCTAGCTCTATCTCTTACAGCAAAAGGAAATAGCATAAGTTTGTAGACCTCAGGGTCAACCCCATTGGTCTTGACAGTGTCACAGATTTGCAAGAAGTCAGCTAAAAACTGATGAGGATCTTCCAATGGAAGTCCATGGAACTTGCAATTCTGTTGCATTAGAGAAACTAATTGAGGCTTAAGCTCAAAGTTGTTTGCTCCAATGGCAGGGATAGAGATGCTTCTCCCATAGAAGTCGGGAGTAGGTGCAGTAAAGTCACCCAGCACCTTCCTTGCATTGTTGGCATTGTTGTTATTTTCGGCCGCCATGTCTTCTTCTTGTTTGAAGATTTCTGTTAGGTCCTCTACAGAGAGTTGTGCCTTAGCTTCTCTTAGCTTTCGCTTCAAGGTCCTTTCAGGTTCAGGGTCAGCCTCAACAAGAATGTTTTTGTCTTTGCTCCTGCTCATATAAAAGAGAAGAAAACAAGAAAATATGGAATCCTCTATGTCACAGTATAGAGATTCCTTGAGGTGTCAGAGGAAAAGAAAAATAGACGGAAGAGGTAGAAGAATTCAAACTTATCAAGAAAGATAGAGTTCAAACTGTGCATTGAAGAGTAATGTTAGTCCATAAATAGAAGGATGTGAGAAGAGGGGAAGAAATTTTCGAAATAAATTAAAAAGATTTTAAAAACATTTTGAAAAAATGAAGAATGATTTTCGAAAAATATGATTGGGAAAGAAATAAAGTGATTTTTGAAAAAGATTTTGAAATCAGAAATCAAAAAGATATGATTGAAAGCTATTTTGAAAAAAGATGTGATTAAAAAGATATGATTGAAAAGATATGATTTGAAAAATAATTTAAAAAGATTTGATTTTGAAAATTAATGACTTGGCTAACAAGAAATTTAAAAGATATGATTCAGACATTAAACCTTTCTCAACAGAAAAGGCAACATACTTGAAATGTTGAATCAAATCATTAATTATTAGCAAGCATTTTTGAAAATGGAAAGAAATTGATTTTGAAAATATATGATTGAAAAGATATGATTTGAAAAAGATTTGATTTTGAAAAATTATGAAAACTTGAAAAAAAAATTTTGAGTTAAAAACAAAATCTTCCCTCTTGTGCCATCCTGGCATTTAATGCCCAAAACTCACCCCTTTTGGGCGTTAAACACCCAGCCAGGCACCCTGGCTGGCGTTTAAACGCCAGTTTTCTTTCCTCACTGGGCGTTTTGAACGCCCAGCTTTTTTTGTGTTATTCCTCTGCTGTATGTTCTGAATCTTCAATTCTCTGTATTATTGACTTGAAAAGACACAAATTAAAATATTTTTGGATTTTTAATAATGAGGAATAATCAAAATGAAACTAAGATCAAATAAACAACGCATGCAAGACACCAAACTTAGAAGTTTGTATACTATTGACACTAACAAAATGAGAATGCATATGAGAAATAACAAAACACTCAGGACAAGAGAATTTAAAGATCAGAACAAGGAAATCATCAAGAACAACTTGAAGATCAATTAAGACACATGAATGAATTCGAAAAATGCAAGAAGAACTGAAACATGCAATTGACACTAAACTTAAAATGAGACACTAGACTCAACAAGAAACATAAAATTATTTTTGGTTTTTATGATTTTGTAATTTTTTTTTGGATTTTTTGAAAATTAAGTGGAAAAGAAAATAAAGATATCAAAATTCTTAATGAGAATTCCAAGAATCATGCAATGTTAGTCTAAAGCTTCAGTCTAAAGAAATTAGACATGGCTAGCCAAGCTTCAGCAGGACATTACATTCAAGAGCTAAATTGATGACAATCAATCAGCTTTGGTGATGATAAAAACATCACCTTGAAACACTAGAATTCATTCTTAAGAACTCTGAAGAAAAATACCTAAGCTAAGCAACAAGATGAACCGTCAGTTGTCCAAACTCGAAACAATCCCCGGCAACGGCGCCAAAAACTTGGTGCACAAAATTGTGATCATTAATGGCGCCATCAACATGGTACGCTCAATTGCAATCTCAACTCTTTATCACAACTTCGCACAACTAACCAGCAAGTGCACTGGGTCGTCCAAGTAATAAACCTTACGCGAGTAAGGGTCGATCCCACAGAGATTGTTGGTATGAAGCAAGCTATGGTCATCTTGTAAATCTCAGTCAGGTAGATTCAAATGGTTATGGGTGATTTATGAATAAAGCATAAAATAAAGATAGAGATACTTATGTAATTCATTGGTGAGAATTTCATATAAGCGAATGGAGATGCTTTGTCCCTTCCATCTCTCAGCTTTCCTACTGTCTTCATCCAATCCTTCTTACTCCTTTCCATGGCAAGCTGTATGTTGGGCATCACCGTTGTCAGTGGCTACAGTCCCGTCCTCTCAGTGAAAATGTTCAACGCGCTCTGTCACAGCACGTCTATTCAGCTGTCGGTTCTCGATCATGTCGGAATAGAATCCATTGATTCTTTTGCGTCTGTCACTAACGCCCCACAATCGCGAGTTTGAAGCTCGTCACAGTCATTCAATCCTTGAATCCTACTCAGAATACCACAGACAAGGTTTAGACCTTCCGGATTCTCTTGAATGCCGCCATCAATTCTAGCTTATACCACGAAGACTCCGATTAAGGGATCCAAGAGATATCCACTCAATCTAAGGTAGAACGGAGGTGGTTGTCAGGCACACTTTCATAGGTGAGAATGATGATGAGTGTCACGGATCATCACATTCATCAAGTTGAGGAACAAGTAATATCTTAGAACAAGAATAAGCCGAATTGAATAGAAGAACAATAGTAATTGCATTAATACTCAAGGTACAGCAGAGCTCCACACCTTAATCTATGGTGTGTAGAAACTCCACCGTTGAAAATACATAAGAACAAGGTCTAGGCATGGCCGAATGGCCAGCCTCCCAATGATCTAAGATAGCATAAGACTACTCAAAGATAGCTACCCCGATGAGAATACAATAGTAAAAGGTCCTATTTGTAGAGAACTAGTTGCTTAGGGTTTACAAAGATGAGTAAATGACATAAAAATCCACTTCCGGGCCCACTTGGTGTGTGCTTGGGCTGAGCATTGAAGCTTTCATATGTAGAGACTCTTCTTGGAGTTAAACGCCAGCTTTTGTGCCAGTTTCGGCGTTTAACTCCCATTCTTGTGCCAGTTCCGGCGTTAAACGCCAGAATTCTTGAGCTGACCTGGAACGCCTGTTTGGGCCATCAAATCTCGAGCAAAGTATGGACTATTATACATTGCTGGAAAGCCCAGAATGTCTACTTTCCAACGCAATTAAGAGCGCGCCAATTGGGCTTCTGTAACTCCAGAAAATCCACTTCGAGTGCAGGGAGGTCAGAATCCAACAGCATCTGCAGTCCTTTTCAGCCTCTAAATCAGATTTTTGCTCAGGTCCCTCAATTTCAGCCAGAAAATACCTGAAATCACAGAAAAACACACAAACTCATAGTAAAGTCCAGAAAAGTGAGTTTTAACTAAAAACTAATAAAAATATAATAAAAACTAACTAAAACATACTAAAAACATACTACAAATAATGCCAAAAAGTGTATAAATTATCCGCTCATCAATGATGCTCTGTGGGCATACAGAATAACATTCAAGATCCCTATAGGGACCTCTCCATACCAGCTTGTGTATGGAAAGGCATGTCACTTGCCAATGGAACTGGAACATAAGGCCTACTGGACAACCAGATTCCTAAACCTTGATGCCAAGTTAGCTGGAGAAAAACGATTGCTCCAGTTAAATGAGCTAGAGGAATTTAGAATCAATGCTTTCGAAAATGCAAAAATTTACAAAGAGAAAGCAAAAAGATGGCATGATAAGAAATTGTCATCCAGAGTCTTTGAGCTAGGGCAGAAAGTTCTGCTATTTAATTCTAGGCTCAGATTATTCCCCGAAAAATTGAAATCCCGGTGGAGAGGACCATATGTGATTACAAGTGTGTCACCATATGGATACGTAGAGCTCCAGGATAATGATTCTAATAAAAAGTTCATTGTTAATGGACAGAGAGTCAAACATTATCTTGAAAGTAATTTTGAGCAAGAATGCTCAAAACTGAGACTTAACTAAAGCTCAGTAATAGTCCAGCTAAAGACAATAAAGAAGCGCTTGCTAGGAGGAAACTCAGCCATTTACAAAGCTTATTTGTTAATTAATTAATTTTTACAGGCATATGTCAAGTATCTTCAAAGGTAAAATAGCAACTGCTTAAGTTCACAGAGTTACAGAAGGAATCAGAGGATAAAACAGCAAAAAAAGGAAGCTCATTGGTGCGAAAAAGCCAGTAAAAGCTGTTTTGGGCATTGAACGCCCAAAAGAAGCACCTACTGGGCGTTCAACGCCAGTAAAGATAGCCATCTGGGCGTTAAACGCCAGAAATGAGCATCTTCTGGGCGTTGAACGCCAGAAAGAAGCACCTTCTGGGCGTTGAACGCCAGAAAGAAGCACCTTCTGGGCGTTCAACGCCAGATTTGCAGCATCCTGGGCGTTCAGAAAAACGCCCAGTGATAAAGGAGTTCCTGGCGTTCAACGTCAGAAAGAAGCAACACCTGGGCGTTGAACGCCCAGGAGAAGCTGCACTTGGGCGTTAAACGCCCAAAACATGCAGCGTTTGGGCGTTTAACGCCAAGATGGTGGGGAGGAGGTAAATTCATTTTTTCTTCACATTTTTTTAATTTTCTACATTTCAATTCATGATTTCTTGCATAAACATGTTACAAATTTTCATCCTTTAATTCCAAAAATTTTAATCCTAATTTCTAAAAAACTTTTTTTTTCCAAAAATATCAAATGTATCTTAATCCATAAACACAAATCTTTTTCCAATCCAATCCAACTCTTTTTCAAATCCTTTTTAATTTCTTCTCATATCTTTTTCAACTCATCATATCTTTTGAATTTCGAAATTGCCTCTCCCTCTATTCCTCTCCTTTCCTTTCTTTTGCTTGAGGACAAGCAAACCTCTAAGTTTGGTGTGATTTGCCATGATCACTGAGCTAAAACTCATCAAGATCATGGCACCTAAGGGAACAGGAAGAGCAAGGATGTGACTTGAAGGAACTGAAGCGTCAGAAATTATCTCTTGAAGGATCAGGCACCCCACAGACTAGAGGAACACCCACTTCCCAAAATAAAGGTTGTTGAGTCCTAATCTTTGCCTTAACTCTGTGATAACTGTTCTTATTATGAATTTACCTTAGAAGTTATATATTAGTAGTAGTAATTAGTATCTCTATTTTGATTTTATTTCCAATTAAGCTATAATTTGTTTTTCTCATCATCATCAAACATGAATAAAATAGTAGATTTTTAGAATAAAGAGGCAATATTTTTTTCGAGTTCTTAATAAGGAAAATTCTAATTATTTATATGTGGTGGCAATACTTTTTGTCTTTTGAATGAATGCCAGAACAGTGCATATTTTTTATATTGAATTTTATGAATGTTAAAATTGTTAGCTCCAGAAAGAATGATGAACAAGAGAAATGTTATTAATGATCTGAAAAATCATGAAATTGATTCTTGAAGCAAGAAAAAGTAGTGAAAAACAAGCTGGCAAAAGAAAAAAAATGAAAAGTCAGTAATTTGAAAAAAAAGCAAAAGAGGTAGAAAAAGCCAATAGCCCTTTAAACCAAAAGGCAAGGGTGAAAAGGATCCAAGGCTTTGAGCATCAATGGATAGGAGGGCTGACGTTAGGATTTTTACTAGTAAAGAATTTTACAAAAATAGTCGCGTTGTAGATATAGATTCTAAACCAACAGAAATCCCTTCGTGCAAACGTTTTGGTTGTCACAAGTAACAAACCCCTTTGAAATTGATAACCGAGTATTCAAACCTTGGGTCGTCTTCTCAAGGAATTGCAGGGAGGTATGTTCTTATTATTGGCTATGAAAAAGGTAACATTGGGGGTTTTGGAAATAAGGAAGAAGTATGACAAGTAATTCAAATGACAATTAAAATAAATAAATAACTATAAAATAAACTTTTGGTAAGGTATAAGAAATTGAAAGTCCAGACTTAGTTATCCTTATCAATAATAATGAAAGTTGAATCTTAATTCCACTTAGTTGACCTTTACTAAAGCAAAGGAAAGTCAACCGACTAATTAGTTTGATCTTCGAATCCTATTTATTTCCTAAGAAAAGGTTGGGATTATTGAAGTTCAATTCAATTAGCGAAGATAACAATTATCAATTATATTGTGTTTACCTTTCTTGGTGGCCATCCATGGTGGGTTGTCTCCCACCTAGCACTTTTAGTTAAAGTCCTTAAGTTGGACATTTGAGGAGCTTCCTGTTATGGCGGCTTGTGCTTGAACTCATCCAGAAATCTCCACCAATGTTTGGAGTTCCAGTAGCCTCCGGGGTCCCAAACAAGGCGCAAAAAGCCTTCAAGCAAGTTAAAGCAAGTGACAAGGCCCCAAGAGTGTTGATTTCTAGATTGAATTCCGGGGTCCCAAATCTTGCTTTTGCACCCGTCTTCTTGTTGAGCAATATTGTTCCATCCGGGTGGCAAACAGTCTGAATTCTCACTGAAGCAGCCAGACAAATTCCTAGACCCATTCAGTTGAGCTCTACACCAACCTTTGCGTTTAAATGTTGAGCACACAACCATGTTGAACCTTGCAGGATAAATCTTATCACTGACCATCTTCTTCTTACTCTTAATGCCACAGAGAGCTCTAAGTTGACCATCCGTCTCCAGTAGCCCATATTCAAGTGGGATTAGAAAGCTAAGGGATATGAATTTTACCCACTTGAATGTTGTGAAGGATGATGGCAACTTAGGGGGAAGTGTTTCTAATGAACGTGCAAGCTCCATTCCCTTGTGCTCTTCTTCGACATCTTCCACCTCTTTGTAATCTTCAATATCAACCTCTTCCTTTTGGTGAATTTCTTCCAATTTAATCTCTTCCTCATTGTTCACCAAGGGCATGGGATATTGTGTTTCATCTTCTTTAAACACCATATCAAGTCCAATGGAAGAGGATTCAAATGTAGATAAGAATTCATCAATGATTGAATCCATCTCTTGATCGTCTCCTTCAAAGTCTTCAACTATGATATGCTTTGGAGGTTGTACACCCTCCTCAACATCAGCTTCAAACGTCTTTGAAGGGTGCTCTATAACTTGACTTTCCCATGGAGGTTCAGCATCTCCTAAGTCTTCAATCACTGCCTCCTCTTCTTCTTCAATAATTTCGGCTTCCTCCACTTGTTCCAATATCAAATCATGCTGCTCATTATCCACCGGAGTGCCCAATTTCTCCTTCCTGCTACATTCTTCAGTAGATTTCCCACGTGAAACCATGGGGGTTCTTTGAATGTCCGAACGTCGGAAAGGTAATCGATTTCTTTCTTGATCCAGGTATTTAAGTATGCAATCGTATTCGTCCTCGATGATTTTCTTTTCAACTATTTCTTCACCTTCAAGCACAAAATCCTCCTTGTTGTCTTCTTTCACTAGTTCTTCAACCGCGCTGTCAACTTCAAGGGTGTCTACTACCTTCACCTTTAGTGCCTCCTCTAGCTCCTTATGAAGTATGGATTCGCGAAGATGATCTTCTCTCTCTTGTTTTATATCAATAGCATCATTGGGATCATCTTGCTCTTGGATTGATAGATGTGGGTGCTCTTCCATGGATGGTGGTGATGGGATGGGTGGATCATTATGTGGTTGAAAAGGAAGTGCACTAGAGCTTGAGGGTTGAATGTTGAAGGTATTTGATGGTCTGATTCGGGTGGCGAGAGCTTGTATAGTAGAGTTTAGATCGGTAAATGCTTTCTCCATGGAGGTTTGGGGTGGATAGGAGGGTTCATTTGTTGGGAGAAAGGGTTCATGGTAGGAAGGTGGTTCATCTTGATAAGGATATGGAGATGGTGAATATTGAGGTGGTGGTTCTAAGTATGGCTCGTAGGGTGGTTGGTCTGGTGGATAAGGATTAGGGTCATATGGAGGTGTTTGGTGGAAAGAGGCTTGTGAATATGGTGGTCCAAAGTCATGTTGAGGATATCTATCATTTTGGTATACATTGCAGAATGGTCTTTGTCCATGATATCTTGGAAGGTGTTGTTGCATAAAGGGTTGATCAGATCCTCTTGGCTCCGTCCATCTTTGATTGTTTTGACCTTGATGCATATTTCTATTCTCATTATAGTGTCCATTCCTAACAATAACATTGGAATCAAACTTGAAGTCTGAGGGGTGAGAATTCATAGTAGTAGAAAAAAATAGAAAGAAAAACTAACAAAAAAGAAAATATTTTGAAAAAGATAAGATTTTGAAAAAGATAAGATAGGATTTTGAAAAAGATATGATTTTCTTTTTAAATATTTACAATAACCAATAATAAGGCACACGTTTGCAATTCCCCGGCAACGGCGCCATTTTGACGTTAGGATTTTTGCTAGTAAAGAATTTTACAAAAATAGTCGCGTTGTAGATATAGATTCTAAACCAATAGAAATCCCTTCGTGCAAACGTTTTGGTTGTCACAAGTAACAAACCCCTTTGAAATTGATAACCGAGTATTCAAACCTCGGGTCGTCTTCTCAAGGAATTGCAGGGAGGTATGTTCTTATTATTGGCTATGAAAAAGGTAAAATTGGGGGTTTTGGAAATAAGGAAGAAGTATGACAAGTAATTCAAATGACAATTAAAATAAATAAATAACTATAAAATAAACTTTTGGCAAGGTATAAGAAATTGGAAGTCCAGACTTAGTTATCCTTATCAATAATAATGAAAGTTGAATCTTAATTCCACTTAGTTGACCTTTACTAAAGCAAAGGAAAGTCAAGCGACTAATTAGTTTGATCTTCGAATCCTATTTATTTTCTAAGAAAAGGTTGGGATTATTGAAGCTCAATTCAATTAGCGAAGATAACAATTATCAATTATATTGAGTTGAGGTAACTCTTGAGTTACTGATTTCTTAACCAAAACCAAAAATATAGAAAGCTAAATTAAAATCATCAATATTTTGAATAACTCAAATAACAATACATTCAAAGCAATAAAATCTAACATGGAAAAGTTCATAAGCCAATTGGGCAACATAAACCAAACACAAATAAAGGCTTCAGAGTAAACAAAAATATAAGAGAAATTAAATAGTAAAAGGAATATTGAACCTGTAATGAAAAAGTTGAAATCCTAATCCTAATCCTAATCCTAAGAGAGAGGAGGGAATCTCTCTCTCTAAAAACTACATCTAAAACTAAAAATTATGAATTATAAGAGTATGATTTGAAGTCCTCTTCATTCCTCCACTTTGCAGCCTTTAATCTGTGTTTTCTGGGCTTGAAATTGGACCGGAAATAGCCCAGGATTCGTTGTTTGCAAAATCTGCCACGCTGATTTTCACAAATGCGATGCGTCCACGTGGATGACGCGTTCGCGTCACCTATCTGTACGGCCATTATGGCAAGTTATATATCAAATCGAAACCACGAACGTTATCTTTCCAACGCAAGTGGAACCGCATCATTTGGACCTTTGTAGCTCAAGTTATGGTCGTTTTAGTGCGAGAGGGTCAGGCTAGTAGCTTTGCAGTTTCTCCAACTTCTTGTATTCCTTCCACTTTTGCATGCTTCCTTTCCATCCTCCAAGCCATTCCTGCCCTATAATATCTGAAAACACTTAACACACATATCAAGGCATCTAATGGTAATAAGAGAGGATTAATAATAAGCAAATATAAGATCAAAGAAGCATGTTTTCAATCATAGCACAAAATCAGGAAGGAAAATGTAAAACATGCGAATTGTATGAATAAGTGAGTAAAGAGTTGATAAAAACCACTCAATTGAGCATAATATAAACCATAAAATAGTGGTTTATCAAGGACCCAAGGAAATAAATCCAGGCCTAAGCGGCTAAATCAAGCTGTCCCTAACCATGTGCTTGTGGCATGCAGGTCCAAGTAAAAAGCTTGAGACTGAGTGGTTAAAGTCGTGATCCAAGGCAAAAGAGTGTGCTTAAGAACTCTGGACACCTCTAATTGGGGACTTTAGCAAAGTTAAGTCACAATCTGAAAAGGTTCACCCAATTATGTGTCTGTGGCATTTATGTATCCGGTGGTAATACTGGAAAACAAAGTGCTTAGGGCCACGGCCAAGACTCATAAAGTAGCTGTGTTCAAGAATCAACATACTAAACTAAGAGAATCAATAATACTATCTGAATTCTGAGTTCCTATGGATGCCAATCATTCTAAATTTCAAAGGATAAAGTGAGATGGCAAAACTGTTCAGAAACAAAAAGCTACTAGCCCCGCTCATCTAAATTAGAATTTGAGCTTCACTTAAAACTCTAAGATATTATTACTTCTTAATTTCTTTTTATCCTATTTTATTTATGTAGTTGCTTGGGGACAAGCAACAGTTTAAGTTTGGTGTTGTGATGAGCGGATATTTTATACGCTTTTTGGGGGTAATTTCATATAGATTTTTGCATGTTTTAATTAGTTTTTAATAGAATTTTATTAGTTTTTAAACAAAAATCACATTTCTGGACTTTACTATGAGTTTGTGTGTTTTTCTATGATTTCAGGTATTTTCTGGCTGAAATTGAGGGAGCTTAGCAAAAATCTGATTTAGATTGAAAGAGGACTACTGATGGTGTTGGATTCTAACCTCCCTGCACTCGGAATGGATTTTTTGGAGCTACAGGAGTCCAATTGGCACGCTCTCAATTGGGTTGGAAAGTAGACATCCAGAGCTTTCCAGCAATATATAATAGTCCATACTTTGCGCAAAGATAGATGACGTAAACTGGCGTTCAACTCTAGTTCCATGTTGCAGTCTGGCGTCCAGCGCCAGAAACAGGTTACAAGTTGGAGTTCAACGCCAAAAACACGTTACAACCTGGCGTTCAACTCCAGAAACAGCCCAGGTACGTGAAAAGCTTAAGTCTCAGCCCCAGCACACACCAAGTGGGCTCCAGAAGTGGATTTCTGCACCAATTATCTTAGTTTACTCATATTCTGTAAACCTAGGTTACTAGTTTAGTATTTAAACAACTTTTAGAGACTTATTTTGTATCTCATGACATTTTTAGATCTGAATTTTATACTCTTTGATGGCATGAGTCTCTAAACTCCATTGTTGGGGGTGAGGAGCTCTGCAGCGTCTCGATGAATTAATGCAATTATTTCTATTTTTCCATTCAAACATGCGTGTTCCTATCTAAGATGTTCATTCGCGCTTAACTATGGAAAAGGTGGTGATCCATGACACTCATCACCTTCCTCAATCCATGAACGTGTGTCTGATAACCACCTCCGTTCTACATCAGATTGAATGAGTATCTCTTAGATTCCTTAACCAGAATCTTCATGGTATAAGCTAGAATTGATGGCAGCATTAATGAGAATCCGGAAAGTCTAAACCTTATCTGTGGTATTCCGAGTAGGATTCTGGGATTGAATGACTGTGACGAGCTTCAAACTCACGAGTGTTGGGCGTAATGACAAATGCAAAAGAATCAATGGATTCTATTCCGACATTATCGAGAACCAACAGCTGATTAGCCGTGCTGTGACAGAGCATTTGGACCATTTTCACTGAGAGGATGGGAAGTAACCATTGACAACGGTGACACCTTACATAGAGCTTGCCATGGAAGGAACTTTGCACTTTTGCATGAGTTGAATATTACATTACAGGAATTAGAAGATAAAGCATCTCCAAAACTCCAACATATTCTCCATTATTGCACAATAAGTAATTATTTCACGCTCTTCTATTTTTTTGTAATTCAAACTGATAATCATAATTGATCTCCTGACTAAGAATA
Source organism: Arachis stenosperma (assembly GCF_014773155.1). Lineage (NCBI taxonomy): Eukaryota > Viridiplantae > Streptophyta > Magnoliopsida > Fabales > Fabaceae > Arachis > Arachis stenosperma. Next base: position 129,654,020 of record NC_080379.1, read on the forward strand.
ATAAAATAAACATAGCTTGCTTCAAATCAACAATCTCCATGGGATTCGACCCTTATTCACGTAAGGTATTACTTGGACGACCCAGTGCACTTGCTGGTTAGTTGTGCGGATTGCAAAAGTGTGATTGCAATTTCGTGCACCAAATGCCAGTGAGGAAGCCCTCACTGGGCATTCAACGCCCCAAAAGGGGAGCATTGCTGGTGTTGAACGCCAATCAGGGAGCAGCCTCTGGGCGTTCAAATGCTAGTGCAAAGAAGTAGGGAATCTGGAATTCTCTATCCTAGCAGGACCTATAGGTCCCACAGCATCCTTTACATACCCCCACTCACTTTCACACTTCCCTATAAACCCTAGCCCAATCAAATTCATACCACTTCCCCACATCCATCATAACTCACATCTACCCCCACCTACTTCAAAATCAAATTTTTCATCTAAAACCCACTCCTATAAATACCCATCTCCATCACCCTTCATACACACACCTCTTATACACTAATACACCTATAAGGCCGAGCCCTCTCTCTCCCTCTATCTCTTTCTATTTTCTTCTTTTTCTACTCCATTCTTCTTCTTTTTTTATTTTTGCTCGAGGACGAGCAAAGTTTTAAGTTTGGTGTTGGAAAAGCATAGCTTTTTTTCTCTTTCCATTACCATTCATGGCACCCAAAGTTGGAGACTCCTCTAAGAAGTGGAAAGGAAAGGTAATAGCCAATCCCTTTGAATCTTGGGAGATGGAGTAATTCATCACCAAATCTCACCAAGACCACTTCAATGAAGTAGTGTCTAAGTAGAAAGTGATCCCTGAGGTCCCTTTTATGCTCAAGGAGAATGAGTATCTAGAAATCTGAAGAGAGATCCGGAGAAGAGGTTGGAAAGTCCTAACCAATCCCATCCAAGATGTTGGGATTCTCATGGTACAAGAGTTCTATGCTAATTCATAGGTTACCAAAAACCATGACACTAGTGTGAACCCAAATCTAAGGAATTGGATTACTATGGTTCGAGGAAGAATCTTAGATTTCAGTCCGGAAAGTGTAAGGTTGGCATTCAACTTGCCCCTATTGCAAGGAGATCCTCATCCTTATACTAGGAGAGTCAACCATGATCAGAGAATGGATCAAGTGCTCTCATAAATCTGTGTAGAAGGCGCACAGTGAAAAAGAGATTCCCAAGGCAAGCCCATTCAGTTAAAAAGGGTTGACCTTAAGCCCATAGCTAGAAGATGGTTGGAATTCATCCAAAGGTCCATCATCCCTACTAGCAGCTGGTCAGAGGTGATTCTTGATAGAGCCATCATGATTCATTGTATCATGATTGGAACTGAGGTGGAAGTACATGCGGTGATCTATTCTGAATAGTGTTGAGGCTACTGCCCGAAAACTATTCAGAATAGTTCCCGAATCTGACCTGCCTGCATTCAGAAGATATTTTCTGAAGTTATAAAAATCCAAATAGAGCGTTCTTAAAGGATGTAGAAAGCTGACTTATAGATATTTCCAGCAATATATAATAGTTTACACTTTACTTCGGATTAGAAGGCCTAAAACTGGCGTCCAACACCAGCTTCCTACCCACTTCCAGGCGTCCAGCGCCCAAAGAGCAGAAACCGGCGTCCAAACGCCTAAAGGGGACCCCCTAGCTAGCGTTCCACGCCCAAGAGACCTCATAGAATGTGGATCTCATCAAAGCTCAGCCCAAAAACTCACCAAGTGGGCCCCTATAAGTGGATTTTAGCACTAAAAGACAGTTTTACCCTTACTAGTCATCTGTTTAGTATTTAAGGGATTTAATTTATGTAATTTAAAAAGCTTTTGGATCATATTTTCGATTTTATCATTGTCTTTTAATTCATCATGAGTTTCTAAACCTCCTAAGTTGAGGGGAAAAGCCCTGCTGAGTCCTATGAATTAATAAAAGTATTACTATTTCTTCTCTGATCCGTGTTTGATCTGTTTCTAAGATGTATATCCGATTTTCATCATGGTGAATAGGATGATCTGACAAATTAGATCTGTTCATCACACTAAGACTAACGTGCCTGACAAACACACGTGTCTACTTGGGTTCGTGTGAATAGGTGACTGGAAAGTACGAGCCAACAGCTATGTTCACACAAGTGTGTGTGTACACATGACAAGGGAATTTTACAAGTTGTGCATGCGTACGATAGTGTGTACATGCACAAGCTGGGAATGGCATTCTGGTGGGTGCGTACACACAAGAGTGATGCGTACGCACATGCCCTGCTTTCTCAAAAATTACTCTATTTTTTACTCTTTGGCTTTCTTGACAAACTTGTAAAGTTGCATAACCCCCAATTAAGGTTTGATAACTAGTTTTTAGTCTTAGGAATGAGTGTAAACTTGTGAATTTGATTCAATTGATATTTTAGAAGAGGTTGTGGATCAAAATGAATTATTATTGATAAAGGCTTGTGGCTAATATAATTACTGAGTAAAGATTTCACTGTGAACTGAACTGAGATGTATTTTGACAAGGTCGGTGGTATAACCCGCTTGCATATGGATTGATGTTACTCTTGGCAATGACATGGCAAGGACGGTAGTGAATCTTGCTTGTGCTGAGCCGATTTTTGCCAAAATAAGGATGGTGGTTGGTCCCGCTTATTTCGTAGCTCTCTCTGGTTGTAAAGGTGGTCGGACACGTATCCTAGATAGTGCTGCCTCTGGTGAGAGGTGCAAGGGTGTGCACTGCCCTTTTTAGACTGGCTTTTGATGAAGTCGAGATTATTATATTCCTCATAGAGATGCACGATAGAGAGACAATGTCCGGGTTAGCTATCGGATGTGTCGGGTTCTAGCAATGTAACCGACACGTGAACTCATAGCCAGTAGGATAGGCATGCATCATATGTGGTGCACGAAATTGTGATACACAATGGCGCCAACAACTTGACATGCACAATTGTAATCTTAACTTTTTTTCACAACTTCGCACAACTAACCAGCAAGTGCACTGGGTCATCCAAGTAATAAACCTTACGTGAGTAAGGGGTCGATCCCACAGAGATTGTCGGCTTGAAGTAAGCTATGGTCACCTTGTAAATCTCAGTCAGGCGGATTTAAATGATTATGGAGTTTTAATAATTAAAAGACATAAAATAAACATAGAGATACTTATGTAATTCATTGGTGGGAATTTTAGATGAGCGTATAGAGATGCTTCATCCCTCTTAAATATCTGCTTTCCTACTGCCTTCATCCAATCCTTCATACTCCTTTCCATGGCAAGCTGTATGTTGGGCATCACCGTTGTCAATGGCTACTTCCCGCCCTCTCAGTGAAAATGGACCAAATGCACTGTTCTGTCACCACACGACTAATCATCTGTCGGTTCTCGATCATGTTGGAATAGAATCCAGTGATCCTTTTGCGTCTGTCACTACGCCCAACACTCGCGAGTTTGAAGCCCGTCACAGTCATCCCTTTCCAGATCCTACTCGGAATACCACAGACAAGGTTTGGACTTTTCGGATCTCAAGAACGGCCGCCAATAATTCTAGCTTATACCACGAAGACTCCGATCTTTCGGAATGGAGGCTAAGAGATACACACTCGATTTAAGGTAGAACAGAAGTGGTTGTCAGGCACGCGTTCATAGGTTGAGAATAGTGATGAGTGTCACGGATCATCACATTCATCATGTTGAAGTACAGAGAATATCTTAGAATAAGAATAAGCATGAATTGAATAGAAAACAGTAGTAATTGCATTAATACTCGAGGAACAGCAGAGCTCCACACCCTTAATCTATGGTGTGTAGAAACTCCACCGTTGAAAATACATAAGAACAAGGTCTAGGCATGGCCGAATTACCAGCCCCCAAAACGTGATCAAGAGATCAAAAGATAGAAGCCCAAGATTCCAAGATGAAAATACAATAGTAAAAGGTCCTATTTATAAGAAAACTAGCTACTAGGGTTTACAGAATAGGTAAATGATGCAGAAATCCACTTTCGGCGCCACTTGGTGTGTGCTTAGGCTGAGCATTGAGTTTTACACGTGTAGAGGTCTTCCTTGGAGTTAAACACCATCTTTGGTGCCAGTTTGGGATTTAACTCCAACTTTTATGCCAGTTCTGGCGTTTTGACGCCAGAAAAGGGCAGAGAACTGGCGTCTTGACGCCATTTTACGTCATCAAAACTCGTGCAAAGTATGGACTATTATATATTGCTGGAAAGCTCTGGATGTCTACTTTCCAACGCAATTAAGAGCGCACCATTTGGAGTTCTGTAGTTCTAGAAAATCTACTTTGAGTGCAGGGAGGTCAGAATCCAACAACATCTGCAGTCTTTTGTCAGCCTCTGAATCAGATTTTTGCTTAGGTCCCTCAATTTCAGCCAGAAAATACCTGAAATCACAGAAAAACACACAAACTCATAGTAAAGTCCAGAAATGTAAATTTTTCTTAAAAACTAATAAAAATATATTAAAAACTAACTAATTCATACTAAAAACTATATAAAAATAATGCCAAAAAGCGTATAAATTATCTACTCGTTACAACACCAAACTTAAATTGTTGCTTGTCCCCAAGCAACTGAAAACAAAATAGGATAAAAAGAAGAGAATATAAAATGAATCCCACAATATCAATGAAACTTAGTCCTAATTAGATGAGCAGGGCTTGTAGCTTTTTGCTTCTGAACAGTTTTGGCATCTCACTTTATCCTTTGAAATTCAAAATGATTGGCATCTATAGGAACTTAGAATTTTAGATAGTGTTATTGATTCTCCTAGTTAAGTTTGTTGATTCTTGAACACAACTACTTTTATGAGTCTTGGCCGTGGCCCTAAGCACTTTGTTTTCCAGTATTACCACCGGATACATAAATGCCACAGACACATGACTGGGTGAACCTTTTCAGATTGTGACTCAGCTTTGCTAAAGTCCCCAGTTAGAGGTGTCTAGAGCTCTTAAGCACACTCTTTTTGCTTTGGATCACGACTTTAACCACTCAGTCTCAAGCTTTTCACTTGCACCTGCATGCCACCAGCACATGGTTAGGGACAGTTTGATTTAGCCGCTTAGGCATGGATTTTATTTCCTTGGGCCCTCCTATCCATTGATGCTCAAAGCCTTCGATCCTTTTCACCCTTGCCTTTTGGTTTTAAGGGCTATTGGCTTTTTCTGCTTGCTTTTTCTTTTTTTTCTATTTTTTTTGCCACTTTCTCTTTTTTTTTCGCAAGCTTTTGCTATTCACTGCTTTTTCTTGCTTCAAGAATCAGATTTATGATTTTTCAGATTACCAGTAACATTTTTCTTTGTTCATCATTCTTTCAAGAGCCAATAATTTTAACATTCATAAACAACAAGATAAAAAATATGCACTGTTCAAGCATTCATTCAGAAAACAAAAAGTATTGTCACCACATCAATATAATTAAACTAAATTCAAGGATAAATTCGAAACTCATGTACTTCTTGCTCTTTTGAATCAGGAACATTTTTTATTTAAGAGAGGTGAAGGATTCATGGAATTATTCATAGCCTTAAGACATAGTTACTTACATACTAATGATCATGAAGTAAAGACACAAAACATAAACAAACATATAGCATAAAAAACCGAAAAAACAAAGAATTAAGAATAAGGAATGAGTCCACCTTAGTGATGGTGGCGCTTTCTTCTTGAAAAACCAATGATGTCCTTGAGCTCTTCTATGTCTCTTCCTTGCTTTTGTTGCTCCTCCCTCATTGCTCTTTGATCTTCTTTAATTTCATGGAGAATGATGGAGTGCTCTTGATGTTTCACCCTTAATTGATCCATATTGTAACTCAAGTCTTCTAGAGAAGTGTTGAGTTGTTCCCAATAATTGTTGGGAGGAAAGTGCATCCCTTGAGGCATCCCCGGGATTTCTTGGTGATAAGCTTCCTCATGCATCTCTTGGGATCCATGAGCGGGCTCTCTTGTTTGCTCCATCCTCTTCTTAGTGATGGGCTTATCCTCCTCAATGGGGATGTCTCTTTCTATGATAACTCCAGCTGAGTAACATAGATGGCAAATAAAATAAGGAAAAGCTAGCCTTGCCATGATGGAGGACTTTTCGGCTATTTTGTAGAATTCAAAGGAGATGACTTCATGAACTTCTACTTCCTCTCCATTCATGATGCTATGAATCATGATGGCCCGATCCACAGTAACTTCGGATCGGTTGCATGTGGGGATGATGGATCGTTGGATGAACTCCAACCATCCTTTAACCACAGGCTTGAGGTCCAGTCTTCTTAATTGAACCGGCTTGCCTTTGGAGTCTCTTTTCCATTGAGCTCCTTCCATACATATGTCCATAAGGACTTGGTCCAATCTTTGATCAAAGTTGACCCTTCTAGTGTAGGGGTGTGCATCTCCTTGCATCATGGGCAAGTTGAATGGAAACCTTACATTTTCCGGACTAAAATATAAGTATTTCCCCCGAATCATTGTAAGATAATTCTTTGGATTCAGGTTCACACTTTGATCATGGTTCCTAGTGATCCATGCATTGGCATAGAACTCTTGAACCATTAAGATTCCGACTTGTTGAATGGGGTTGGTCAGAACTTCCCAACCTCTTCTTTGGATCTCATGTCGGATCTCCAGGTACTCATTTTTCTTGAGTTTGAAAGGGACCTCGGGAATCACCTTCTTCTTGGCCACAACATCATAGAAGTGGTCTTGATGGGCTTTAGAGATGAATCTCTCCATCTCCCATGACTCAGAGGTGGAAGCTTTTGTCTTCCCTTTCCCTTTTCTAGAGGTTTCTCCGGCCTTAGGTGCCATCAATGGTTATGGAAAAACAAAAAAAGCTATGCTTTTACCACACCAAACTTAGAATATTGCTCGCCCTCGAGCAAAAGAAGAAAGAAGAAGAAGAAGAAGAAGAAAATATGGAGGAAAGGGAGAAGTGTGTGGTTTCGGCCAAGGTGAAAAAGAGGGGGTTGTGGTGTGTGGAAATGAAGAAGGTTAGAGAGCTTTATATAGTGAAGGGAGAGGGAGTAGGTTCGGCTATTTAGTGTGGGTTTGGGTGAGAAAAAGATTTTAAATTTTGAAAGTAGATGGTGTTTATGGGGAAGAGTGGATGAATGTGAGTGGTGAAGAGGTGATAGGAAAGAGAGATTGAGGTGATTGGTGAAGGGTTTTGGAGAAGAGTGTTATTGGATTGTGTGAAGAGGAGAGAAGATGAATTGAGGTAGGTGGGGATCCTGTGGGATCCACAGATCCTGAGATGATACTGTGGGGTCCACAGATCCTGAGGTGTCAAGGATTTACATCCCTGCACTAATGAGGCGTGTAAAATGCCCTCTGCATGCAATCCTGGCGTTCAACGCCGGATTGATGCTTGTTTATGGCGTTGAACGTCAGCTTCATGCTTGTTTTGGGTGTTCAACGCCCAATTGCAGCATATTTCTGGCGTTGAACGCCAGTTCCATGCTTGTTTCTGGCGTTTAGCGCCAGCTCTCCCCAGGGTGTATTCCTGGCGTTTAAACACCAGGATGTTACTTGTTTCTGGCGTTCAACGCCAGATCCATGCTCTATTCTGGCGTTGAACACCAGCCAGATGCTCCATACTGGCGTTTAAACGCCAGTAAGTCCTTCCTCTAGGGTGTGCTTTTCTTTTGCTGTTTTTAATTCTGTTTTTAATTTTAGTATTTATTTTGTGACTCCACATGATCATGAACCTAATAAAATATAAAATAACAATAAAAGAAAAATAAAATTAGATAAATAAAAATTGGGTTGCCTCCCAATAAGCGCTCCTTTAATGTTACTAGTTTGACAGTGGGCTCTCATGGAGCCTCACAGGTGATCAGGTCAATGTTGTAGACTCCCAACACCAAACTTAGAGTTTGGATGTGGCCTCCCAACACCAAACTTAAAGTTTGATTGTGGGGGCTCTGTTTGACTTTGTACTGAGAGAAGCTTTTCTTGCTTCTTCTCTATTGTTAAAGAAGAACACCCTTGGGTCTTAAACACAAGGTAGTCCCCATTCAATTGAAGGACTAATTCTCCTCTGTTAACATCTATCATAGCTCCTGTTGTGGCTAGGAAAGGTCTTCCAAGGATGATGCATTCATCCTCCTCCTTCCTAGTGTCTAAGATTATGAAATCAGCAGGGATGTAAAGGCCTTCAACCTTTACCAACACGTCCTCTACCAATCCATAAGCTTGTCTTACTGACTTGTCTGCCATTTGCAATGAGAATATGGCAGGATGTACCTCAATGATCCCCAGCTTCTCCATTATAGAGAGTGGCATAAGATTTATGCCTGACCTTAGGTCACACAGAGCCTTCTCAAAGGTCATGGTGCCTATGGTACAGGGTATTAAGAATTTGCCAGGATCTTGTCTCTTTTGAGGTAAAGTTTGCTGAACCCATGTATCTAGTTCATTAATGAGCAAGGGAGGTTCACCTTCCCAAGTCTCATTACCAAACAATTTGGCATTCAGCTTCATGATGGCTCCTAGATATTGAGCAACTTGCTCTCCAGTTACATCTTCATCCTCTTCAGAGGAAGAATAGTTTTCAGAGCTCATGAATGGTAGAAGAAGGTTTAATGGAATCTCTATGGTCTCTATGTGAGCCTCAGATTCCTTTAGGTCCTCAATAGGGAACTCCTTCTTACTTGAGAGACGTCCCATGAGGTCTTCCTCATTGGGGTTCACGTCCTCTCCTTCCTCTCTAGGTTCGGCCATTTTGATTATATCAATGGCCTTGCACTCTCTTTTTGGATTCTCTTCAGTATTGCTTGGGAGAGTACTAGGAGGAGTTTCAGTGACTTTCTTACTCAGCTGGCCCACTTGTGCCTCCAAATTTCTTATGGATGACCTTGTTTCACTCATGAAACTTAAAGTAGTCTTAGACAGATCAGAGACTAATTTTGCTAAATTAGAGGTGCTCTGCTCAGAATTCTCTGTCTATTGCTAAGAAGATGATGAAAAAGGCTTGCTATTGCTGAGCCTATTTCTTCCACCATTATTAAAGCCTTGTTGAGGCTTTTGTTGATCCTTCCATGAGAAATTTGGATGATTTCTCCATGAAGAATTATAGGTGTTTCCATAAGGTTCACCCATGTAATTTACCTCTGCCATTGCAGGGTTCTCAGGATCATAAGCTTCTTCTTCAGAAGAGGCCTCTTTAGTACTGTTGGATGCATTTTGCCATCCATTCAGACTTTGAGAAATCATGTTGACTTGCTGAGTCAACATTTTATTCTGAGCCAATATGGCATTCAGAGCCTCAATTTCAAGAACTCCTTTCCTCTGAGGCGTCACATTATTCACGAAATTCCTTTCAGAAGTGTACATGAACTGGTTATTTGCAACCATGTCAATAAGTTCTTGAGCTTCTGCAGGCGTTTTCTTTAGGTGAATGGATCCACCTGCAGAATGGTCCAGTGACATCTTGGAGAATTCAGATAGGCCATAATAGAATATATCCAAAATGGTCCATTCAGAAAGCATGTCAGAAGGACACCTTTTGGTCATCTGCTTGTATTTTTCCCAAGCTTCATAGAGGGATTCACCATCTTTTTGTTTGAAGATCTGAACATCCACTCCAAGCTTGCTCAGCTTTTGAGGAGGAAAGAACTTAGCCAAGAAGGCCGCGACCAGCTTATCCCATGAGTCCAGGCTATCTTTAGGTTGTGAATCTAACCATATTCTAGCTCTGTCTCTTACAGCAAAAGGGAAAAGCATGAGCTTGTAGACTTCAGGATCTACTCTATTAGTCTTAACAGTCTCACAGATCTGCAAGAACTCAAGTAAAAACTGGTAGGGATCTTCTGATGGAAGTCCATGGAACTTGCAGTTCTGTTGCAGTAGAGCAACTAGTTGAGGTTTCAGCTCAAAATTGTTTGATCCAATGGTAGGGATTGAGATGCTTCTTCCATCAAACTTGGAAGTAGGTGTAGTGTAATCACCAAGCATCCTCCTTGCATTATTATTTTCGGCTGCCATCTCCTCTTCTTTTTTGAAAGTTTCTGTAAGGTTATCTCTGGATTGTTGTAATTTAGCTTCTTTTAGTTTCCTCTTCAGAGTCCTTTCAGGTTCAGGATCTGCTTCAACAAGAATATTCTTGTCCTTGCTCCTGCTCATATGAAAAAGAAAAAGGGAACAAAAAATAATAATAGGGATCCTCTTTACCACAGTAGAGAGATTCTTTTATGTTAGTAGAAGAAGAAGGGAATAGAAGAAGGAAAAGAGTCAAGAATCCAAACACAAGGGTGAAGATAGGTTCAGATTCTTTGAGATGAAGAGAACTGTTAGTAAATAAATAAATAAATAAAAGGAGATGAGAGGGACAGAATTCGAAAATTAATTTTAAAAAAGGGTTAGTAATTTTCGAAAATTAAAAGAAGAATTAAAATTAAAATTAAAATTTAAAATAATTAGTTAATTAAAAGAATTTTGAAAAAGAGGGAGGTAATTTTCGAAAATTAGAGAGCTAAAATTAGTTAGGTGGTTTTGAAAAAGATAAAAAATAAACAAAAGTTAATTGGTTAGTTTGAAAAAGATTTGAAAATCAAATTTGAAAAGATAAGAAGATAAGAAGATATTTTGAAATCAAATTTTTTGAAAAAGACAAAATTTTGAAAAAGATATGATAAAAAAGATATTTTGAAAAATAATTGATTTTTAATATTAAAATTTGATTACTTGACTAACAAGAAACTATAAGATATGATTCTAGAATTTAAAGATTGAACCTTTCTTAACAAGAAAGTAACAAACTTCAAATTTTTGAATCAATCACATTAATTGTTAGTAAAGTTTTCAAAACTTTGAAATAAAGATAAGAAAAAGATTTTGAAAATAAATTTTAAAAATTTTGAAAATAATAATAAAAAAATGAAAAAGATTTGATTTTTGAAAAAGATTTTGAAAAGATAAGATTTTTAAATTTAAAAATTTGACTTGACTTGTAAGAAATAGCTAAGTTTTAAAAATTTTTGACCAAGTCAACTCAAATTTTCGAAATTTTGAGAGAAATAAGGAATAAATATTTTTTTATTTTTGAATTTTTAATGATGAGAGAGAAAAATTAAAACGTCATTTTTATATTTTTCTCTTTTCTTTTTGGACCAGAACAAAGAATGCATGCAAGAACACTATGAATGTCAAGATGAACACCAAGAACACTTTGAAGATCATGATGAACATCTAGAACATATTTTTTGTAAAACTTTTAATGCAAAGAAAACATACAAGACACCAAACTTAGAAATCTTTCATGTTTAGACACTATGAATTCAAAAATGCACATGAAAAATATTATATAACACAAAACAAGAAAATTTAAAGATCAAACAAGAAGACATACCAAGAATAACTTGAAGATCATGAAGAACACTATGAATGCATGAATTTTCGAAAAATGCAAGAACAAGATGAATATGCAATTGACACCAAACTTAAAACATGACACAAGACTCAAACAAGAATCACAAAATATTTTTTATTTTTTTTAAATTTTTTTTGTATTTTCTTTTATTTTTTTCGAAAAACATATAGGAAAAAGAAAATAAGAAATTCAAAATTTTTAAGAAGAATTCCAGGAATCTTTCAATGTTAGCTTAAAGCTTCGATCCATGGGTTGGACATGGCTTAATAGCCAGCCAGTTTTAGGATATAAATCAGGCATGCAACAGCTAATACTTCATCCAACTCTATATACATGCCTTTTATGTTGACAAGTGGAAGCCTCAATCCAAAAGAATTTGGATATGGCTTTATAGCCAGCCAGGCTTCAACTTGTTACATGAAACTCTAGAATCCATTCTTAAAAATTCTGAAGTCATAGAATAATTTATTCATTATTTTTTTTGAAAATAGGGATAAATTTTTGAAAAAAATTTTCGAAAAGAAAATTACCTAATCTGAGCAACAAGATGAACCGTCAGTTGTCCAAACTCGAACAATCCCCGGCAACGGCGCCAAAAACTTGATAGGCAAAATTGTGATTTCTGATAATGGCATTCATGTTCATTCTCTTCCTGGTAATGGCGCCAAAAAGTTGGTGCATGATACCATGGTCCAAACATAACTTCACAACTTCTCACAACTAACCAGCAATTGCACTGGGTCGTCTAAGTAATAAACCTTACGTGAGTAAGGGTCGATCCCACGGAGATTGTTGGTATGAAGCAAGCTATGGTCATCTTATAAATCTCAATTAGGCGGATAATAATTGTTTATGGAGTTTTCGAATAATAATAATAATAAATAAACAGAAAATAAAGATAGAAATACTTATGTAAATCATTGGTGGGAATTTCAGATAGGCATATGAAGATGCTGTGCTCCTTTTGAATCTCTGCTTTCCTACTGCCTTCATCCAATCCTTCTTACTCCTTTCCATAGCAAGCTGTATGTAGGGCATCACCGTTGTCAATGGCTACATCCCATCCTCTCAGTGAAAAAGGTCCAAATTCTCTGTCACCGCACGGCTAATCATCTATCGGTTCTCGATCATGTCGGAATAGAATCCATTTATTCTTTTGCGTTTGTCATCACGCCCAACAATCGCGAGTTTGAAGCTCGTCACAGTCATTCAATCCCTGAATCCTACTCGGAATACCACAGACAAGGTTTAGACTTTCCGGATTCTCATGAATGCCGCCATCAATTCTAGCTTATACCACGAAGACTCTGATTAAGAAATCTAAGAGATATGCGCTTGGTCTAAGGTAGAACGGGGGTGGTTGTCAGTCACGCGTTCATAGGTGAGAATGATTATGAGTGTCACGGATCATCACATTCGTCATGGTGAAGTGCAACGAATATCTTAGAACAGGAATAAACTGAATTGAATAGAAAATAGTAGTAATTGCATTAAAACTTGAGGTACAGCAGAGCTCCACACCCTTAATCTATGGTGTGTAGAAACTCCACCGTTGAAAATACATAAGTGATGAAGGTCCAGGCATGGCCGAATGGCCAGCCCCCAAAACATGATCACAGGATCAAAAATACAATCCATGATCCAGCCTCTCTAATATAATAATAAAATGTCTTATTTATACTAGACTAGCTACTAGGGTTTACAGAAGTAAGTAATTGATGCAGAAATCTACTTCCGGGGTTGATGAGCGGATAATTTATACGCTTTTTGGCATTATTTTTAGTATGTTTTTAGTATGATTTAGTTAGTTTTTAGTATATTTTTATTAGTTTTTAGTTAAAATTCACTTTTCTGGACTTTACTATGAGTTTGTGTGTTTTTCTGTGATTTCAGGTATTTTCTGGCTGAAATTGAGGGATCTGAGCAAAAATCTGATTTAGAGGCTGAAAAGGACTGCAGATGCTGTTGGATTCTGACCTCCCTACACTCGAAGTGGATTTTCTGGAGCTACAGAAGCCCAATTGGCGCGCTCTCAACGGCGTTGGAAAGTAGACATCCTGGGCTTTCCAGCAATGTATAATAGTCCATACTTTGCCCGAGATTTGATGGCCCAAACTGGCGTTGCAAATCAGCCTCAGAATTTCCAGCGTTTAACGCTGGAACTGGCATAAAAATTGGAGTTAAACGCCCAAACTGGCATGAAAGCTGGCGTTTTAACTCCAGAAAAGGTCTCTACACATGAAAGCTTCAATGCTCAGCCCAAGCACACACTAAGTGGACCCAGAAGTGGATTTTTACGTCATTTACTCATTTCTGTACACCCTAGGTTACTAGCTTACTATTAATAGGATCTTTTGACATTGTATCTGGACCTCATGACACTTTACACGTTTCTTTGTGTACCTTCCACGGCATGAGTCTCTAAACCCCATGGTTGGGGGTGAGGAGCTCTGCTGTGTCTTGATGGATTAATGCAATTACTACTGTTTCTTATTCAATCATGCTTGCTTCCATTCTAAGATATTACTTGTTCTTAAACCGGATGAATGTGATGATCTGTGACACTGGTGCACGAAATTGTGATCAATACTTTTCACAGCTTAAGAACAATCCCTAGTAATGGCTCCAAAGACTTGGTGCTCAATACCATGGCATAAACACAACTTCGCACAACTAACCAGCAAGTGCACTGGGTCGTCCAAGTAATAAACCTTACGCGAGTAAGGGTCGATCCCACGGAGATTGGTGGTACGAAGCAAGCTATGGTCACCTTGTAAATCTCAGTCAGGCAGACTCAAATGGGTATAGTGGTAAACGAATAAAGCAATAAGATAAAGATAGAGATACTTATGCATATCATTGGTGAGAGCTTCAGATAAGCGTATGAAGATGCCTTCCCTTCCGTCTCTCTGCTTTCCTACTGCCTTCATCCAATCCTTCTTACTCCTTTCCATGGCAAGCTTGTGTAGGGTTTCACCGTTGTCAGTGGCTACCTCCCATCCTCTCATTGGAAATACGTCCCTGATGCTCTGTCACAGCATAGGCTATCCATCTGTCGGTTCTCAATCAGGCCGGAATAGAATCCAGTGATTCTTTTGCGTCTGTCACTAACGCCCCGCCTTCAGGAGTTTGAAGCACGTCACAGTCATTCAATCATTGAATCCTACTCAGAATACCACAGACAAGGTTAGACCTTCCGGATTCTCTTGAATGCCGCCATCAGTTCTTGCCTATACCACGAAGACTCTGATCTCACAGAATGGCTGGCTCGTTTGTCAGGCGAGCACTCAGTTGTCAGGCGATCAACCATGCATCGTGCAATCAGAAATCCAAGAGATAAACACTAGGGCCTCGAATGCTTGTAGAACAAGAATGGTTGTCAGTCACCTTGTTTATAGGTGAGAATGATGATGAGTGTCACGGATCATCACATTCATCAAGTTGAAGAACAAGTGATATCTTGGACAAAGAACAAGCGGAATTGAATAGAAGAACAATAGTAATTGCATTAATACTCGAGGTACAGCAGAGCTCCACACCTTAATCTATGGTGTGTAGAAACTCCACCGTTGAAAATACATAAGAACAAGGTCTAGGCATGGCCGTGAGGCCAGCCTCCCAAAGTGATCAAAAGATCTAAAGAAAAAGGTTCCAAAGATCAGAAGATTCTTAATACAATAGTAAAAGGTCCTACTTATAGAAAACTAGTAGCCTAAGGTGTACAAAGATGAGTAAATGACATAGAAATCCACTTCCGGGCCCACTTGGTGTGTGCTTGGGCTGAGCAAATGAAGCTTTTTCGTGTAGAGACTCTCCTTGGAGTTAAACGCCAGCTTTTATGCCAGTTTGGGCGTTTAACTCCCAATTAGGTGCCAGTTCCGGCGTTTAACGCTAGAATTTCTTGAGGTGACTTTGAACGCCGGTTTGGGCCATCAAATCTTGGGCAAAGTATGGACTATCATATATTGCTGGAAAGCCCAGGATGTCTACTTTCCAACGCCGTTGAGAGCGCGCCAATTGGGTATCTGTAGCTCAAGAAAATCCACTTTGAGTGCAGGGAGGTCAGAATCCAACAGCATCTGCAGTCCTTTTGAGTCTCTGGATCAGATTTTTGCTCAGATCCCTCAATTTCAGCCAGAAAATACCTGAAATCACAGAAAATCACACAAACTCATAGTAAAGTCCAGAAAAGTGGATTTTAACTAAAAACTAATAAAAATATAATAAAAACTAACTAAAAGATACTAAAAACATACTAAAAACAATGCCAAAAAGTGTACAAATTATCCGCTCATCACAACACCAAACTTAAATTGTTGCTTGTCCCCAAGCAACTGAAGATCAAATAAGATAAAAAGAAGAGAATATGCAATGAACTCCAAAAACATCTATGAAGATCAGTATTAATTAGATGAGCGGGGCTTTTATTTTTTTGCCTCTGAATAGTTTTGGCATCTCACTTTATCCTTTGGAACTCAGAATGATTGGCTTCTTTAGGAACTCAGAATCCAGATAGTGTTATTGATTCTCCTAGTTAAGTATGATGATTCTTGAACACAGCTACTTTATTAAGTCTTGGCTGTGGCCCAAAGCACTCTGTCTTCCAGTATTACCACCGGATACATACATGCCACTGACACATAATTGGGTGAACCTTTTCAGATTGTGACTCAGCTTTGCTAAAGTCCCCAATTAGAGGTGTCCAGGGTTCTTAAGCACACTCTTATTGCCTTGGATCACAACTTTATTTCTTTCTTTTTCTTTCTCTTTTCCCCTTTTTTTTTCGTTTTCTCCCTTTTTTTTTTCATTTGCTTTTTTTTTTTGTATTCACTGCTTTTTCTTGCTTCAAGAATCATTTTTATGATTTTTCAGATCCTCAGTAACATGTCTCCTTTTTCATCATTCTTTCAAGAGCCAACATTCATGAACCACAAATTCAAAAGACATATGCACTGTTCAATTATACATTCAGAGAACAAAAGTGTTGCCACCACATCAAAATAATTAAACTGTTATAAAATTCAAAATTCATGCAATTCTTTTCCTTTTCAATTAGGCACGTTTTTATTTAAGAAAGGTGATGGATTCATAGGACATTCATAACTTTAAGGCATAAACACTAAGACACTAATGATCATGAGACACAAACATGGATAAACATAAGCACTAAAATTCGAAAAACAGAAGAATAAAGAACAAGGAAATCAAGGAACGGGTCCACCTTAGTGATGGTGGCTCTTCCTTCCTCTTGAAGGTCCTATGGAGTGCTTGAGCTCCTCAATGTCTCTTCCTTGCCTTTGTTGCTCCTCTCTCATGATTCTTTGATCTTCTCTTATTTCATGGAGGAGAATGGAGTGTTCTTGGTGCTCCACCCTTAGTTGTCCCATGTTGGAACTCAATTCTCCTAGGGAGGTGTTTAGTTGCTCCCAATAGTTTTGTGGAGGAAAGTGCATCCCTTGAGGCATCTCAGGGATCTCATGATGAGAGGGGTCTCTTGTTTGCTCCATCCTTTCTTGGTAATGGGCTTATCCTCATCAATGGTGATGTCTCCCTCTATGTCAACTCCAATGAATAACAGAGGTGACAAATGAGGTGAGGAAAGGCTAACCTTGCTAAGGTAGAGGACTTATCCGCCACCTTGTAGAGTTCTTGGGCTATGACCTCATGAACTTCCACTTCTTCTCCAATCATGATGCTAGGATCATGATGGCCCGGTCTAAAGTAACTTCGGACCGGTGCTAGTGGGAATGATTGAGCGTTGGATAAACTCCAACCATCCTCTAGCCACGGGTTTGAGGTCATGCTTTCTCAATTGAACCGGCTTGCTCTTGAATCTCTCTTCCATTGTGCGCCCTCTTCACATATGATTGTGAGGACTTGGTCTAACCTTTGATCAAAGTTGACCCTTCTTGTGTAAGGATGTTCATCTCCTTGCATCATAGGCAAGTTGAACGCCACCCTCACACTTGTCGGACTAAAATCCAAGTATTTCCCCCGAACCATTGTGAGATAATTCTTTGGATCCGGGTTCATACTTTGATCATGGTTCTTGGTGATCCATGCATTGGCATAGAACTCTTGAACCATCAAGATTCTGACTTGTTGAATGGGGTTGGTAAGCACTTCCCAACCTCTTCTTCGGATCTCATGGCGGATCTCCGGATATTCACTCTTTTTGAGTGAAAAGGGGACCTCGGGGATCACCTTCTTCAAGGCCACAACTTCATAGAAGTGGTCTTGATGCACCCTTGAGATGAATCTATCCATCTCCCATGACTCGGAGGTGGAAGCTTTTGCCTTCCCTTTCCTCTTTCTAGAGGTTTCTCTGGCCTTGGATGCATAATGGTATGGAAAAACGAAAAAAGCAACGCTTTTACCACACCAAACTTAAAATGTTTGCTCGTCCTCGAGCAAAAGAAGAAAGAAGAGAGTAGAAGAAGAAGAAATGAAGAAGAGGGAGATGGTGGTGTATTCGGCCAAAGAGGGGGAGAAGTGTGGTTTAGGTTGTGTGAAAATGAAGGGGTTAAGAAGGGTTTATATAGGAGAGAGGGGAGATGAGGTTCGGCCATTATGGGTGGGTTTGGGAGGGAAAGTGGTTTGAATTTGAAGGATGAGGTTGGTGGGGTTTTATGAAGGATGGATGTGAGTGGTGAAGAGAAAGATGGGATTTGATAGGTGAAGGGTTTTTGGGGAAGAGGTGTTGAGGTGATTGGTGAATGGGGGAAGAAGAGAGAGAGTGGTGGTGGGGTCCTGTGGGGTCCACAGATCCGGTGGTGTCAAGGAAAAGTCATCCCTGCACCAAATGGCATCAAAATTCACGTTTTGAGCCATTGCTGGCGTTAAACGCCGGGCTGGTGCCCATTCCTGGCGTTTAACGCCAGGTTCTTGCCCTTTTCTGGCGTTTAACGCCAGTCTGGTGCCCCTTTCTGGCGTTAAACGCCCAGAATGGTGCCAGACTGGGCGTTAAACGCCCAACTGCTAGGCTTACTGGCGTTTGAACGCCAGCAGCATCTTCCTCCAGGGTGTGCTATTTTCTTCCTGTTTTTCATTCTGTTTTTGCTTTTCAATTAATTTTGTGACTTCTTATGATCATCAACCTACAAAATAAAATAACAAAAGAAAATATGTAAAATATAATATTGGGTTGCCTCCCAACAAGCGCTTCTTTAATGTCAGTAGCTTGACAGAGGGCTCTCATGGAGCCTCACAGATACTCAGAGCAATGTGGAACCTCCCAACACCAAACTTAGAGTTTGAATGTGGGGGTTCAACACCAAACTTAGAGTTTGGTTGTGGCTCCCAACACCAAACTTAGAGTTTGACTGTGGGGGCTCTTCTGACTCTGATTTGAGAGAAGCTCTTCATGCTTCATCTCTATGGTGACAGAGGGATATCCTTGAGCCTTAAACACAAAGGATTCTCCATTCACTTGAATGATCAGTTCACCTCTATCAACATCAATCACAGCCTTTGCTGTGGCTAGGAAAGGTCTGCCAAGGATGATGGTTTCATCCATGCATTTCCCAGTCTCTAGGACTATGAAGTCGGTAGGGATGTAATGGTCTTCAATCTTAACCAAAACATTCTCTACAAGTCCATAAGCTTGTTTTCTTGAATTGTCTGCCATCTCTAGTGAGATTTTGCAGCTGTACCTCAAAGATCCTTAGCTTCTCCATTACTGAGAGAGGCATGAGGTTTACACTTGACCCTAAGTCACACAGAGCCTTCTTGAAGGTCATGGTGCCTATGGTACAAGGTATGGAAAACTTCCCAGGGTCTTGTTTCTTTTGAGGTAATTTCTGCCTAGACAAGTCATCCAGTTCTTTGGTGAGCAAAGGAGGTTCATCCTCCCAAGTCTCATTTCCAAATAACTTGTCATTTAGCTTATGATTGCTCAAGGTATTTAGCAACTTGCTCTTCAGTGACATACTCATCCTCTTCAGAGGAAGAATACTCATCAGAGCTCATGAAAGGCAGAAGTAAGTCCAATGGAATCTCTATGGTCTCATTTTGAGCCTCAGATTCCCATGGTTCCTCATTGGGGAACTCATTGGAGGTCAGTGCACGCCCTTTGAGGTCTTCCTCAGTGGCGTCCACTTCCTCTCTTTCCTCTCCAGATTCGGCCATGTTATGGCTTTGCACTCTTTTGGATTTTCTTCTGTGTGCTTGGGAGAGTACTTGGAGGGAGTTCAGTAACTTTCTTACTCAGCTGTCCCACTTGTGCCTCCAAATTTCTAATGGAGGACCTTGTTTCATTCATGAAACTTTGAGTGGTTTTAATTAGATCAGAGACCATGGTTGCTAAGTCAGAGGGGTTCTGCTTAGGATTCTCTGTCTGTTGCTGAGAAGATGATGGAAAAGGTTTGCCATTGTTAAACCTGTTTCTTCCACCATTATTATTGAAACCTTGTTGAGGTCTCTCTTGATTCTTCCATGAGAGATTTGGGTGATTTCTCCATGAAGAATTATAGGTGTTACCATAGGGTTCTCCTAGGTAATTCACCTCTTCCATTGAAGGGTTCTCAGTATCATAAGCTTCTTCCTCAGATGAAGCATCCTTAGTACTACTTGGTGCATTTTGCATTCCAGACAGACTTTGAGAAATCAGATTGACTTGTTGAGTCAATATTTTATTCTGAGCCAAAATGGCGTTCAGAGTATCAATCTCAAGAACTCCTTTCTTCTGACTTGTCCCATTGTTCACAGGATTTCTCTCAGAAGTGTACATGAATTGGTTATTTGCAACCATTTCAATGAGCTCTTGAGCTTCTGTAGGCGTCTTATCAGATGAAGAGATCCTCCAGCAGAGCTATCCAAGGACATCTTAGATAGTTCAGAGACCATCATAGAAAATACCTATGATGCTCCATTCAGAAAGCATGTCAGAAGGACATTTTCTGATTAATTGTTTGTATCTTTCCCAGGCTTCATAGAGGGATTCTCCATCCTTCTGTCTGAAGGTTTGGACTTCCACTCTAAGCTTACTCCATCTTTGTGGTGGAAAGAACTTTGCCAAGAAGGCATTGACTAGCTTTTCCCAAGAGTCCAGGCTTTCTTTAGGTTGAGTCCAACCATATTCTAGCTCTGTCTCTTACAGCAAAAGGGAATAGCATCAGTCTATAGATCTCAGGGTCTACCCCATTAGTCTTGACTGTGTCACAGATTTGCAAGAATTCAGCTAAGAACTGATGAGGATCTTCATTGGAAGTCCATGGAACTTGCAATTCTGTTGCATTAAAGAAATAATTGAGGTTTAAGCTCAAAGTGTTTGCTCCAATGGCAGGGATAGAGATGCTTCTTCCATAGAAGTCGGGAGTAGGTGCAGTAAAGTCACCCAGCACTTCCTTGCATTGTTTCATATTGTTGTTTTCGGCTGCCATGTCTCTTCTTCTTTGAAGAATTCGGTCAGGTCCTCTAAAGAGAGTTGTGCTTTGGCTTCTCTTAGCTTCTCTTCAAGGTCCTTTCGGGTTCAGGGTCAGCTTCAACAAGAATACCTTTGTCTCTGCTTTGCTCATATGAAAGAGAAGAGAACAAGAAAATGTGGAACTCTATGTCACAGTATAGAGATTCTTGAGGTGTCAGAGGAAAAGAGAAATAGAAAGAAGAAGGAGAAGAAGAATTCGAACTTTAATTAGATAAGGTTCGAATTGTGCATGAGAAGGAGTGGTACTCCATAAATAGAAGGATGTGAGAAGGAGGAAGTAATTTTTCGAAAATTAATTAAAATATTTGAAAACATTTTTGAAAAAACACTAATTGATTTTCGAAACAAAAGTGGAAAGAAATCAAGTGATTTTGAAAAAAGGATTTGAAATTAGAAGTAAAAAGATTTGATTGAAAACTATTTGAAAAAAATGTGATTGAGAAAAAAGATTTGATTGAAAAGATATGATTTGAAAACAATTGAAAAGATATGATTTTAAAAATTAATGACTTGCCTAACAAGAAAAGATATGATTCAAACATTAAACCTTTCTCAACAGAAAAGGTAACAAATTTGAGATGTTCAATCAAATCATTAATTGTTAGTAAGTATCTTTGAAAAAGGAGAGAAATTGATTTTGAAAACATTTGATTGATAAGATTTGATTTGAAAAAGATTTGGTTTTGAAAAACTTTGAAAACTTGAAAAAAATTTGATTTTGAAAACAAAATCTTCCCCCTTTGCCATCCTGGCGTTAAACGCCCAGAATGGTATCCATTCTGGCGTTTAACGCCCAAAATGCACCCTTTTTGGGCGTTAAACGCCCAACCAGGTACCCTGGCTGGCGTTTAAATGCCAGTCTGTCCTTCTTCACTAGGCGTTTTGAACGCCCAGCTTTTCTGTGTAATTCCTCTGCTGCATGTTCTGAATCTTCAGTCCCCTGTACTATTGACTTGAAAATAGAACCAAGATCAAATAAACAAGGCATGCAAGACACCAAACTTAAGATTAGACACTAGACTCTAACAAGAAACATAAAGTATTTTTGGTTTTTATGATTTTTAAAAAATTTTTTTGTGCTTTTTTTTTTCGAAAATTAAGTGGAAAAAGATATCAAAATTCTTAATGAGAATTCCAGGAATCAGTGCAATGCTAGTCTAAGACTCCGGTCCAGGAATTAGACATGGCTTCACAGCCAGCCAAGCTTTCAAGAAAGCTTCGGTCCAAAACACTAGACATGGCCAAAGGCCAGCCAAGCCTTAGCAGATCACTGCTCCAAAAGCAAGATCAACAAGCTCTTGTGATGATAAGTTGAAACCTCGGTCCAATGAAATTAGACATGGCTTTACAGCCAGCCATATTTCAACAAATCATCATGAAACTCTAGAATTCGTCTTCAAGAATTTCGAAAAAATAAATACCTAATCTAAGCAACAAGATGAACCGTCAGTTGTCCATACACAAGAACAATCCCCGGCAACGGCGCCAAAAACTTGGTACACGAAATTGTGATCAATACTTTCACAGCTTAAGAACAATCCCTAGTAAGGCTCCAAAGACTTGGTGCTCATACCATGGATAAACACAACTTCGCACAACTAACCAGCAAGTGCACTGGGTCGTCCAAGTAATAAACCTTACGCGAGTAAGGGTCGATCCCACGGAGATTGGTGGTACGAAGCAAGCTATGGTCACCTTGTAAATCTCAGTCAGGCAGACTCAAATGGGTATAGTGGTAAACGAATAAAGCATAAGATAAAGATAGAGATACTTATGCATTCATTGGTTGAGAGCTTCAGATA